>NW_027070393.1:0-24037 GCF_002906115.3 Quercus suber
AAAAAAAAAAAAAAAAACTTGAAGTTAACACTCCTACTTCAAGGTCTTGGAAATCTCTAATCTATCTAGCCATTAAAATCACACTTTTACAACTACCAGACGCCTTAAAAATCCTCCAATTTAACATGGGAATATCTTTGTTCAATCCCAAAATGTATCGAAAGGTGATAAACAAGAAAATGTGTCACAATAGTCCCCAAGTAGAATTTTTAACAACAATCCTTGCTCATATTTGTGAATACTTAAAACCATAGAGATTTCCAATTATGAAGCTAATATGTTTACACTTTTTCACATGAAAAATTTTATACCTTAAATCAAATTTTAATGTATAACAAAGGGTTCAATACAGTGCACTCAACACTAACAATTCAAGCACTAGAGTCAACTTTTGCTTAGAAGTCGAACCACTAAAGTCAACTAAAAAAATAATGATTTTCTCTACAATTAAAAAATAAATATTTAAACTTTCGATATCCAAAAATATGATTTCCATAAAGAATATCTAGATTTCAATAAAGATCTTCATAAAAATCCAACTCCTAGTAAAAATCCTCAAAAATCTTAGGTTTTAAGGCTTTCCTTCACTAGATCTTGACATGATATTTAGGATTTATCTTGGATGGAATTTTCAGCTTCGGCATTCCTTCTTAATGGTCTCCACAATTCCAACCAACCTTGAAACGAGTAATTTAGAGTTTCTCCCTTTAATAAGTCTCAATCCCTCCCCAAGAGTAAGGTTTTCTTTCTTTCGAGCCGTAAGTTGCTCATCCACTCTAATTGCTCTCCCTCACCTAGAGGTATATATAATCCACCAAGATTTTATTAATTGTTAATCTATTCTGGGTTTGTATTTAAAACAAAAGGAGATCTTCAATTTAAAAAGTACTAGAAGTAAGCCAAACCCATTTATTTTAATGTAAAATTTAGTCAATTATTGACCCTATTTATTTAGACAATGACTCAAAAGTTAATCTGAATCACTGTTTGGTCCTAGGAAAATTAAATTTCATTCACTTATATCCCATTTTAAGTGTGATATGAATATTACTACGAAATTAACTCACAATTTAATCCATTCCATTCACTAAGTTGTTTAAGAAGAAAATAAAAATAAAAATAAAGAACATGGCATGTTACATTAACAGTAAGAAAACAAACTATAAATTTTAAGGTTCAGAATGCTTCTGGTAAAAGCAAAGGAATATGTAGCAATAAAAAGTGGAGTACCTCAGGGTTCAGTTCTCACATAGCGCACATGTTCTATTTTGAACCAATCCTCACTGTTACTGTCCTTAGTCCGTTCTGTGAACTCCCTTTGCATGTTCGAAATTTTCAATTCTTGGAGAGTCTTAACATGCTGCAATCCATCCGGAAGCTTATGCAGACTTGCACATGATCTGATCTCTAAATCTCTGAGACGAGACAGTGCGCCTTCCTCCACAATCCAGTCCTCCAGCTCCTCTAGCTTCCATAGTTTAAGAACTCGAAGCTGAGGAAAGCTGTTTTGAGGGCAGCACATATTCTTCCCTACATAAGATTTAGAGAACAACCGAAGAGTCCTCAGTTTTGGAAGCTTACCTAACTTCTGCAATGGATCCTCAGTTAGTGCTGATGCTGACAAGGTAAGCTCAATGAGGTTCTCTGGAAATTCAGAGATGATAGATGGAGTTTCTAACCTTCCAAGAAAATATACACTGGAGAGATTTGTGTGGCCCGACAAAGGCTTTATGTGTAGATCCCAAGGTTGATTGTTTTCATCATGGGATTTCAGCCTTAAAGACTGAAGATGTTCTAGTTTTTGAATCCAGTTAGCCACTGCTTGAAGTTTCAATGACATTACATCCTTTTGATTTGACATACACCGGCATGCTACACCCAATTTTCTAAGATTGATCAACGTGTCCAACCCATCATTCACAGGACTTTTCTCATCCACAAACGCACCCCATAAAGTTTGAAGGTCTGTTAAAGAGGCACCACTTGGTCGCGGCTCAAATCTACTGCGATAACTCTCACTCAAATACAAGTGCCGCAGATGTTGCATCTTCCAAATAGAAGGAGGGAGAGTACTGATGTAAGTGTGCTTCACATCTAGTGTTTGGAGTTTCAGCAAGTTGCTTATGGATGATGGGAGTGACTCTAGGTAAGTCCATCTCAAGCCAAGGTACCTTAATAAAGTCAGCTTCCTCAGTACCTTTGGCAAATGAGGTCTGAAAACACGTTCAAGATCAAGCACCCTCAGCAGTAGGAAGCACCTGTAGGAAATGCACCGATAAAGAAAGTTTCCTATCTCTTCCCCAGGTTGGCTTCCTTCTCGATAATCAAAGGACATAAAAGATAGGGATTTCTCATAAGAGGCTTGCAGAGTAGCAGTGTCAATGTTGTCACCATGAATATGATTATAGCTGGTGTTACTGGCGTCTGTGTAATTGTGTTGATCAACAATCCAACGGTTCCACTGAATGCTTGAAGATGATTTCGAAGCTGTCTTCTCTTGCCCTTTGGAAATTTTGTCTTCCCTAGCTTTTGACAAGAGTTTCCTCAATGCACCAGGAAGACAACAAGTTCTGACTTTACCATTTGGCTTCTTCTCTGTTACTTGAACCAGGTTCCGATCTATCAGCTCCATCAGATACCTCTCAGCAAAATGTTCAGGAGATTTGTCACCCCTGCCTAGTCTCAAAAACCCCTCAGCAACCCACAGTGTGATTAATCTTCTTGTAGGGATCTCAAAGTCTTCAGGGAATAATAGGAAATAATATAGACATCCTTTCAATTCTAGGGGCAAGTCCCTGCTGACCTTTTTTGAGATTTCTAACCAAGGTCCTGTTTCTCCTTTGAGTTCGTTTAGCACTCTTAACCACTCCTCAATTGTTGCAGCTTTCTCCGACAGTAGTTTTCCCTTGTTTACGATTGTCAGTGGCAAACCACCACAACTCATCACGATTTCTTTTCCGAGCTTTTCCAGTTCTTTGGGGACTTCATTCTTCAAAGTATCGGTAAATAATGTCCAACTCTCATCAATACTTCGCAAGTGCAGTTTGTACTGAAAGATTCTTGAGTCAGAATGTGAAGCTATATCCATGTCACGAGTAGTGATCACTATTCTACTCCCATTTGATTCATCTGGAAATGTGTCTTTGAGATCATCCCAGACTCCGGCCATGGGGATATCATCCAGAACTATGAGGTACCTCTTTTCCCTAAAGAAATTCTGAAGCATTTGCTTAAATTCTTCTTTAAGGGATCGCTTCCCTTTTGGTTCTTGATCAGATCCAATTACTTCTTTCCTTATGTCTTGCAGAATCTCCACTGCACTACACTTTCCAGATATAGGAACCCAAGCATGGGTACAAAAGTGGACTTTATTCTTGTCATAGATTGATTTTGCGAGGTTTGTCTTACCAGAGCCTTCCATTCCCACAACCAAAATGATGCAGCGATGTGGTTCATCAACTGTGAGCAATCTTTCCGTTATTTCATATTCATGGTCCTCAAAGCCAATGATATCAGATTCTTCAGAATATTGAGATGGAGGCCTTTTCTGATATATTTTATGAGTCGTGGAGTTAAATGCTTCAACATGTTCAATGCCATATTCTATCCGTCTCTCTGTAAATTTTTGAATTTTTTTCCTGATCTTAGAGATCTTCTTCACAACCTTGGAATCAGCTTTCAGATTTTTGAGCCTATTACAGAAGCCCTTCTCTTCCACTCTTACGTTCTGCTTATAGGGGCCAATGAAAGCCTCTGCTTCCTGAGCAATACCTGCCATTTCCTCCTCCCAGAACCTGAGTCTTGCATCTGGTTCTTCAATTGCTTCAACATCTTTGAGAAAAGCGTCTATCAGTTTCAGTTCTCTTTCCATTGATTCAACTTGCTCTATTTCTCTTATCTTAATATTGCTGGCNAGATCTTTCAACAGTTTCAGATGTAAGATGGTCTGGTACCAATCGAAGTATTCGTTAGGCTTGATTCTGGTGCGATTGATTCAACTACCTCTTCAATCTCCCCCATACATCTTCCTGTATTTGTTGCTGCAGTGAGGATCCTGGTTCAGCTTCCTCCAAGTTGTGCTGCTGAAGCGAAGATCTTTGTGGAGTTTTCAGTAGAATCGCTGGCATAAGATCTTTCAACAGTTTCAGGTGTAGATGGTCCAGTACCAATCAAAGCATTCGTTGGGCTTAATTCAGGTGCAATTGATTCAATCCTCTTCAATCTCCCCCATACATCTTCCTGTATTTGTGTGGCTGCTGTGAGGATCCTGGTATAGCTTCCCCCAAGTTGTTATTATCATTTTCAAACAATTATCAGACATAGAATCTGATCCTTTTTCCTTCAAATGTCCCAATGTCATAAATAATCTTTTCTTTCAGACAGCTTGAAACTTATTGCTAATTTGTTTCTCTCTCTTTCCAGAGAGGACAGAACCCTTAACTCCCATGTAATCTCTCTTCATATTTTGATGATATCCTTGAATTTGTGTATTGAGCGCATCTACCTTCAAGAGCAAGGTCTCCCATTTGTTCCAACCAAATCTTCACTCTCTCACCTTTTTCTTCCATGCCCTGAACATCTTCAATTAAGGCACACATTAGCCTCAAATTCTCCAGATTGACTCAAGTTCAAAAGCCCTTGATGGCTTCAGCCCTTCTACCTCATCAGGTTCTGCCATTCCATATATCCACCTTCTACCATATGCATATTGGATCCTGCTCCTGATCACCTTCATTCTTCTTCCTAAGCTCTAAATCTGCACCAAGAAACGTAGGAGCTTTGAGTTTTGCCCACTTCTTTATTTTCAGCTCTCTTTTGCTTATGAAGGCAGTGAGGAAATCCTTTGCAGGAAGACAAATATCCCTCACCCACCCCAACCAAACATTCTCCCTTTTATCTAGCTCTCCAACAGCTTCCAAATGTTTCAGAAGATTATTTATGCTTTGATGAACTGCTTAGTTGCTTAACCTCCCTGGTGGCTAACGGGTAGAAAAGAAAATTTTGACTTAGCATGAAATCAATCTGCTCTAAGAAAGAAGAAATGACGGTGTTGGTCTCTGATATCACGTTCTCCTCTGTTGATGACATTGTAGTCCTTCACATTCTTTTTTGACATTGATGATTTGTTTACGTACCCTAAGCATATGAAGTATACGAGGTATCGTGCGCTCTCCCACAATTAATAAACAGCACAAATAAACTGTATAGCTAAACCAGCTGCAGTACTAAAAGGAAATGGAAAAAAATAGCAAATCGTGGAATACACCACGAATCCTGCACATTCCCTCTCAACTGATGTGTTCATGTAAGGCAGAGTAGGGACTTTACGTTTTGTTCCTCCCAGATACTTACGTTGTGCTCGTGCTCCTCTTCCCCCACCGTCGTTTGTGATATTAAAGACTTTACTTTCTTTAGAGAGATCATTGATACGAAGCATGAGGCTCTTTACCTTGGGACGTAACTTGAAACCAAGAAATATATCACTGAAAAACAAGGCAAACTGCTTCAACACTTTTGCCCTGCTCCTCTTTGCTGTTGCAATCATGAAAGAGTCGATCATATCCTCGGAGAAGCGAACAACATCCCCTGCCTTTTCTGCCCAACGAATCATATCTTGGCTTGGTCTTTCCAAGGATTCTATATGGTCTAACACAGCAAGCATGAGCCTCAATTCCCTTTCCAGCAATCCCAGCTGGAGTTGGAGTTTAAGTTGGCGTCTTTCATCTAATTCATCAATAAGCAGGTCAATAACTCTCACAACAACAACCTCCCCCATGGCATTCCAAACAATGCAAACTAATTTGAGTGGAAAACTAAAAATTGAAAAGGAAGAAAAACTCAGCCATAGTAATCTTCCAGTCCATTTGGTAGGCAAGACCAATCGTAAGGAGATGGAAAATGGAGGTAACAATGGTCCCTAGTTCCTGCACATTATTAAGAGGAGTCTAGTCTTTAAATGGGCCACCAAGGAAAGTAAATGCTCTGTACAGAGATGGTTATGTTAGTTTTGTTTATGAAGGGGCGATGTTTTTGAATTTTCTGTCATAGAGAGACTGGTTTGGGTGGTTGTTTAATTTTGAAATTTTCTGTCATAGAGAAACTAGAATCCACAGGCACTTTGGTGGATTTGTGGATTACATCCATAAGTAATTGAGACCTCTTTGGAACTGATGTCCAAAGAATATTTAACATCTGCTCTCCTTATAGGTAATTGAGACCTCTTTGTGTGTGTGTATATATATATACATAAAGATGAATTCAACTAACATCTGGTGTAACTCTTGTAAAATTACACATTTTTTACACCGTAAATTTCTAAAAGATCTAACGGTTAAAGAAAATATCATTAAATGTTATTGTTTTCACTTTTGTCTTTCTCCTTATTTATTGTTTTTCACTTATTGAAGAGCACTTGCCATTTTCAACAGCCCACTTTTCAAATGAGTCATTAAACTCTCTCCACCTAACACGTATTCTTCTTCTTCTACTATTCTCTCTCTCTCTCTCTCTCTCTCTCTCTCTCTCATATCTGTCTAGACCTCTCTGAACTCACCTCCTTCTCCTGCATTGACCCACACAACTTATTGGAGCTACATGTTAAATTTATTAGCTTGTTAAATTATTCAAAATTATAATATAGTTTTAGATGTCAGTCCAAAACCAACTAAGGCCAAAAATTTTAACTTTTTTACTAGTTATAAGCCCTCTGTCACTTGGCAATAAAGTGAGGGAGATCTGGTCTGAATGTCAATTTAGAAAACTAAACAAAAGACGTTATTTTTTTTCTTGAGTCTTTCCTTAAAATTTTCTTTTGCTGTGTTTTTATCGAAAGGAAGCTCTAAATTTTCTTAGAAAACTATGCTTTATCTGCTCTACTAGGTTCATCTTTAAGATTTGTCTTTTTCTTTGAAAAATTTCTTTGGGTAAGTGTTAAATTGTTAATCTTTCGTATTTTTCACGTGTAGTCTTTTGTGGATTTGGTGGCTCTAGGTATTGCATAAATCTTTCACATGGTTTCTATGCCCAGATTTTTCCAATACATTAGAAATCTATAGTCCATCTTTCTACTGAAAAGATAAGTATTAAACCCGAGGAAACAAAAAAGTTTTAGCTTTCACTTGCTTGTCAATGAAATGGGGGCTTGGCCATGGTGGGATGCTCTTTAGTAGATTAGTATGGTTTCTAGGTTATTGAAAATGGCGTGTGCCTTTAATCAAGTGAAAAATAATAAAACATTAAATAAGGAGAGAAAAAAATTGCTTGTATTAATTAGGAATGACGTAGAAAGTAATAGCATTTGATGATATTTTTTTAACGGTTAGATCTTTTAGAAATCTATGGTGTAAAAAAGTGTAACTTTACAAGAGTTACACCAAGTATAACTTGAACCCATCTCATATAGATGTATATATTTTGTTTGTTACTTTTTTTTTTTTTGGAGATCTCCACTCTTTGCATCTAATATATGTTTATAAACCTGTGTACTTACAAGTTACAACTTAAACAGATGAATTGACTGTGGAGAATTTGAAATACATCAAGTGGAATTATTTGTCCTTAATATGAAATTGAGTTGTATCTTGAGTTAAAGATTTGTCTTTGATAAGGAGAGACTTTATCTTTGTAATTTGAGTTTGAAGTCTGTATTGTTATCATTTACAAGATTAACCGACCCTTACATGCCTATATAAACCAACTTCTTTTGCTACCACTAAAATAGTAAAATCTTTCCTTACTTTCTGTAAATGCCTGGAGGGTTTATATAACTTTTTCATAGAAAATAATAATATTATTGTATTAAAAGTTTTGACAAGAGGATGTGAAGGATTTGACCACTTTAATATTAGGAAAGAAAAGTTTATTAAATTGGGTGATGTACTTAGTGTGTGCCCTATATGCGCCTTTGTACAGTTGCCAAAAAATTTCCATATTAAGAATGTTATATAATTTGCTCTTTAATTTTACATTTCAGGGATCAAATTTACAATTGGAGAACCCTACCAGTGTGATCTCCTACAACAGAGAAGATTGGGTTTCATTGATATTTGTAGAGTTACATTCATATGGCCATTTAGTTAATCCCAATAATGTTTCTGTTGGGGTTAACCGGCTCAGAAGTATTTAGTTTATTTGCAATTTCCTAAAGTGTCTCAAGCAAATCCGTACACAACATAATTATATTTATGCTCTGCTGATTAATTAAACCTTTCAATTTTGTTTTTTCATTTTGCAACTTAAAGTGCATGTGGATATGTTGTTGAAGGAGGAAGGATAGTGGATCCTTATTGTTCCCTCTTATGCTCCTACTCATTAAAAAAAAAAAATATATATATATATATATATATATACATATATATTTGAATAATTTTTTTTTGTATAAAAAGTAAATACTAACAAAATGATAACGACAAAATTCCGCCTCATCAAAGATTAGAAAGGCTTCCAATACATACCACTGGTTTCGATGCATCTAGACTAAATAATTTACACATAAATTAGCATCGCAGAATACATTGTGCAATTAGAAAATTTCTTCTGTAGATTCTTACTATCACTATTGACGGACTATGACTTATTTGTCAATTTTTAATCCTTATCTAAATGAAAGTTTTAAAAAATTATATTGGTAAAATCATATCCAAGAACTTCAAAAAAGACACTTTCTTTGTGATGCCTTAATTTGATTGATTGTGTGATGTGTGATGAGTCCCACATTGAGTATTTACTGGGTAGATATAGGCTTTATTAACAACTATAAGGAGCCTTAACTGTGACTAGTCCTTTTGAAGTATAGTGCAAATGTGGCTATCGTTATCCATGGAATCCCACATCACCTAGGGAAGCACATGGAGATGTGCTTATAAGAAGTGACTTTCCTTTAATGTGTAGAGACATTTTTCCTCATTGCTGTGTGCTTTGAGGGAGAACAAAACCGTGAGGGGCATGGGCCCCAAAGTGGACAATATCTACACAGTTGGGGTGATGCCATTACAGATAGTATCAGAGCCATGCCCTAGCCGAAAGTGTGGGTCCCACACGCGAGGACGCGTGTGCCCGTAAGGGGGGTGGATTGTAGTGACCTAAAAGGGGATCTTGCAATCCATGGAATCCTACATCGCTTAAGGAAGCACATGAGGATGTGCTTATAAGGAGTGACATTTTTTTAATGTGTAGAGGCATTTTCCCCCATTGGTGTGTGCTTTGAGGGAGAACAAAACCATGAGGGGCATGGGCTCTAAAGCGGACAATATCTACACAGTTGGGGTGGGGCCGTTACAACATAGATTTGGATTTAAGTAATTAAAATCTAAATACATTATTTAGATAGTTTGCAAAGGGTCAAGATTTGAAAATTTAAATTTTTATCATATTACATTTTATTGATTATATACCCTATTTGTGTGTTGTTTGGATGGCATGATTTGAGCACATAGATTTGAATTTAAGTAATTAAAATCTAAATACATTGTTTAGATAGTTTGCAAATGGTCAAGAATTTAGATTTGACAAATCCGGCAAAGATTTTAATTTTAAACCTTAAAATCCTTGAATTTGAAATAAGTTCCAAACTTATAGGATTTTAAAAATCCATATGACATTCTTATTTATTTTTATATTTTTTATAGAAAAATTTAATAATTTGCATCATTATAATTTGGAATTACTATATTTTTCAATCACAAAAAAACCTAGGGGTGTGATGATTATTATGTGTTTGCAAGTGAAATAATTTTTCATCACACCCCTAGACAAGGGACATTTGAATGTCGTCAGCTTCTATTTTTTTTTTTTTTTTCTAAAGGTTTATATGTTTCATTCATCCTAATTCTGAATTAATGTGTTTTCCAATCACAAAAATACCTAGGGTGTGATGAGAATTATGTGAAAAAATTATTAAATCATTTCAACCACAAACGCATAAATCTCATCACACCTAGGTATTTCAATGATTAGAAAACACATTAATTTGGAATTAGGATGAATGAAACGTATAAACCTTTAGAAAAAAAAAAAAATAGAAGAGTCTTTGAACACATGCTCAAAGGCTAGTGTTCTTTAATCGTTACTCTTTCTCGCTCAAGTAGTTCAAACTATTTTTCTCATTAATGGCTCAAATAAATATAAAATTTTTTCTTGAGGTCAAACTTTTTCTTTGTCTCAAGTTTCTGGTATAAAAACGACGAAGTTTAGGGCTGCATGGCCTTAACTAAATAAGCCAACATGTCAAGTAATTTTCCTTGCCTTTTCAAGAAAAAGAATGTGATGCCCCAATTTGATTGATTATGTGATGTGTGTGAATTTGTGATGAGTCTCACATCGAGTATTTACTGGATAGATTTGGACTTTATTAACAACTACAAGGAGTCTCAATTGTGACTAGTCCTTTTGAGGTATAGCGTAGATGTGGCTAGCGCTTTTCATTAGGTCGTTACATATGGTATCAGAGCCGGCCCGGTAACCCCGTGTGGGCTCAGAGACATTACCCACAAAGTGGGCCCTAATGAGGACGTTAGGGATTTAAGTGGGAGAGATTGTGATACCCCAATTTGATTGATTTTGTGATGTGTGTGGGTGTATGATGAGTCCTACATCGGGTATTTACTAGGTAGATCTGAGTTTTATTAACAACTAGTCGCAGACCCACGCGATGCGTGGGAATATATATTTTGTAATATGATACAATTCATAATTTATTCTCTAAAATTTATTGAAGATAGTTTTCTCCTAAAAACTTGAACTATTTCTAAAATTATTTTCCAACTCTCTATCTCTACAAATATATCATTATATTATTTTGGTTTTTTATTTTATTTTATTTTATTTTTAATTTTATAGATATGATATTTGAAAACCAATAATGGAGGGACATGCCAACACAACATTAGATTTCTATTTTTCTTCCCATGATGAGATTGTATTATATTTTAATTCTTCTAAATTTTGAGGTGCAACCTTCGTACCAGTTGCTAAATCCTTCATTCCCAAAAGTGATGTCTAGTTAGTTGCCAACAAAAAAGAATAAGACCACAAAAAAAAAAAAAAGAAAAGTAAAGTGAAGTTTTATAGGTTAGAATCATCACGTACAAAAACTTATTTACAATAAGGTATATAAATAAAATACATATTAAACAAACCTTACTTCAGCAAAATGATCAAATTTAATAGATCCTCACTTATATCAATTTCCATCAAAGACCACCAAATTTTCAAATAGTAATATGCCATTGATTCCACCCATGTCTACTACAGACATTTATCAATGTGTCCCTATACAAATCACTCAATTATTATTGTTTTGAATTCCCACAGAAAATCAAAATAGAGCGTATACGAATTGTAAACTTGCTAACTCGGCCAATTGTTCTTACCTCGGAGAAGATGTCTATTAACATTCCAAGTTATGAATTTCAAATGGCTACAGGAAGTTATCAGATTGTATCAGTTGCTATGCCCAAAAATAGCAATTGCTTCTGCCTTCATTGGAACACATCAACTATATCATATTGTGTTTAATAAGGAAAAAAATAGTAAAATCCAAAAGAAATAGTATTGTTAAGATTTGTCTAAAACTCATGTACATAGTATTCTAGATATTCAAAAAAAGAAAATCAAGTTGTTGAAAAAATAGCATAATTCAAAATCTAAAACTAAAAATCCAATTATTGTTCATGTACACAGTATTAAAGATAGGTATTCAAAAATCAAGAACCAATTAATTTTTCTATCCTCACAACAGTTAGCATAAAGCTAGGTACTAATGGAATTTAAAAATAACTCAATTCTTTGAATTTCCTCACTCCTAAAATACCAAAAAATTTCTCATAAGCTAAATAATCCCCAAAGTTATTCGTCAACCAAACAGGCCAACTTAGGTCCCAAACACAAAAATTCTAGCCACAATACAACAATCTACTTAAGCTGATGTACTTTGAAGAATTAGAGTTTCCTTTAAAATATTAAGATAAAAAAAATTTAAACTATTACATCCCAAGTTCCATACACAAAAAAAAAATAAATAAATAAATAAAATTAAGATTCAAACTTTACTCTCTTTTCTTTTCCATTTTCCCACAATTTCTGGGACACCAAATAGTCAAATTAAACAATAAAAAACAAATTATTAGTATAAGGAAATGAAATCTAATATAGCTGTGTATTGAACCATAAAAAGCAAATTATCAAGCACCACCCAAGAAAAGCAACGATTTTATTCCTCTTTCCTTCAAAATATTCTAAGAAAAGAATGGTTACCAATTGATTAGTATGACCTTTAATAGATTAAAAAGCCTCCAATGATTGCGAGTCTTGATCATTGACATCTGTCGAAGAATTAACAAACAAAACAGAGATAAAAATGAAATTTAGTTTAGCATATAAGACGATGGGAAAAAGAGAACAATAACAATTTCTCTTTGATGAAAATGAATAACACTCTTACTATAAAACAAAGACCAAAATAAAAACATCACATTGAACAAACATATTGAGAGTAACATTCCTACAGTCTAGAGAATGGCAACCATAAAACAGTTTATAACAAACATGATCAAATGCCCAACTCAAACAATTTAAAATATATATATATATATATATATATTAATAGTTTTAAGACCATGAAAACTCAATCTCGTTCATAATGAAAACTCAAAATTGAACTACGTTTTTTTTTTTCCTAATAATGAGGTGGGAATAAAAAAAAGAAAAAAAAAGAATAATACAAATAGCAGAACTCATTTTTAGTTTATACCTTTTGGACTTGGGCTACCAATGTTCACCTCTCATCTGCTTTAGTTTTGTTTGCAAGCTCTAGAGTCATTATCTATCTCTTGCGCTCACTTGATTGGGTTTTGGAAGACGAACTTGAGCCATGACCAAAAGAACGGAGAAAACACTCAAGAAACTATCGCATTGAAGGCCATACCGATCAATTTGTAAACAGAGAACAATTGAAAATTTATAGAAAAAAAATGAGAGGTGAGGAGGTGAGGAAGTTGCAATCTATCGGTGACTATAAAAATTCCATATAATAGCGGCATCTCAAGAGTCTGGGTTAATGGAGAGACACACGGTAGATATGGAGATAAAGTATTGGCGACTATAAGAATTCCATATAATAGCAACATCTCAAGAGTATGGGTTATGGGTTAATGGAGAGACACGTGATAGATATGTAGATAAAGTAACACCTGAATTTAAAAAGAGACTCAATAAATGGCAATCGATAAAACAAAAAATAAAATAATAAAAGAAAAGAAAATAAATGATGATATGGTGCTGACGTGGCTTAACTGGAGCGTAGCAACATTAAACGCTACGCTTCAGCTTTTAGTAATATATAGATTACAAGGAGCCTCAATTGTGACTAGTGTTTTTCTTTAGGTCGTTACATATGGTATCAAAACTGGCCCAGTAACCCCATGTGGGCTTAAGACACTACCCTACAAAGCGGGCTCTAACGAGGACGTTAAGGATTTAAGTGGAGGAAATTGTGATGCCCCAATTTAATTAATTTATGTCATGTGTGTGGGTATGTGATGAGTCCCACATCAGGCATATACTGGGTTGAACTGGGTTTTATTAACAAGTACAAAGAGCCTCAATTATGACTAGTTATTTTGAGGTATAATGCAGATGTGGCTAGTGTTTTTTCTTGGGTCGTTACATATGGCTAGCGCTTTTCCTTGGGTCGTTACATATGATATTAGAGCTAGGTTTCTTCTCATGTTTTGAGTGACTTCATTCTTAGTATCAACCCTTGCTTTGGTTGACCTTCACAAATTAACAATAGATTCCCACACGCGAAGACGCATGTGCCCATAAGGAGGGTGGATTGTGGTGACCCAAAAGGGGCTTTTGCAATCTATGAAATCCCACATCACCTAGGGAAGTACATGTGGATATGCTTATATGCTTATAAAGAGTGACATTCCTTTAATGTGTAGATGTCTTTTTCCTCATTGCTGTGTGCTTTAAGGGAGAAAAAAACTATGAGGGGCATGGGCCCCAAAGCGGACAATATCTGCACAATTAGGGTGGGACCGTTACATATGTGCTCAAATCATGCCATCCAAAAAACACACAAATAGGGTATATAATCCACAATATGTAATATGATAAAAATTTAATTTTTTTAAATATTATAAGTATGAATTTGACATTTTCTTTAAATTTTTTAAACTCTTCGAATTTCCCACCTCCAACGCATAAACTTCTTTTTTTATTACTGTATTTTATTGCTTTCTCAATGTTTTATCATTTATTCTCTTTCCTTTATCCTTAGCTTTAGTTTTTACTTTCCTTAGCTTTACTTTTTACTTTAATAAAAAATAAGATATAAAAAGCTCTACCTTTGACATTTTGACATTTCTATAGCTTCTTTTTTTTTTTTTTTTTCACCTATTGCCCCCTTTTGTTTTTATGAAAAAAATTACACTTTAATATCCTAAACTATGCCCTTTTGACATTTTGACATTTCTATAGCTTCTTTTTTTTTTTTTTTTTCACCTATTGCCCCCTTTTGTTTTTATGAAAAAAATTACACTTTAATATCCTAAACTATGCCCTCTTATACACTTTTCACTCTAAATTTTTTGAATGCATGTTTTGCATTCTAAATTATGACCATTGTTACACTTTATATTGTTAAGTTTTTTGTTAATTTAGATGGAAATTCAAAGTTTATGGTACAAAGTATAATCAAGAATATAATTTAGGGTGACAAAGTATAATTTCTCATTTGTTTTTAAAGAATTGAGAAGAAAGGCCATTAGGTTTTTTCACGTGGTGCTATATTTTTCATCCAAATTAATAGCAAGCTTGATGTCAGGGTGCAAAGTATAATAATAATCATAGTTTAAAGGGCAAATGTGCATTCAAAAAGTTTAAGATGCAAAGTATAATCTAAAGTGGTAAAATGTAATTTTCACGCTATTTCTTCCTCATCTTATTTGGTAAAGGAAGTTTCGGCCTAAAACTCTCGAAATTTGCATTTTATGGAGCAGTGCTCTCTCTCTCCAATCTTTTTGTATATTTGTTAAATATATGTAGTTGTAATATTAGAAATAAGATTGAACAAGAATCCAATTATTAAAATGAGAAAAAAAAAATTTCGAAGTAGTTAACTCCAGCGAATTTCAGGCAAACTTCTCTATTTGAAATTTTGGTGAGTTGGGTTGATCGAGATGTACTTGAAGGCTATATAACTTTCATTTAAGCTAAATTAATAAGGGCAAGTGAGTTTATCTAAAGTAAGAAATTTTATGTAGGTTGGAAGATGTGCTTGAAGGCTATATAAAACCATGCATACATTAATCTGCATACCAAGAGTGCAGGGAAGAGAGAGTACAGAAAAAGAGCTATTACATCCATCTGCATACCAAGAGTGAAGAGAAGAGAAATAGTACCGGAAAAGAGCTCTCTTTTTCTCTTCCATTTGAAAGTAGTGTGTCAGTGTGTGTCGATGCTTGTTTGAGAAGAAAATGCACCAAAATTGAATATGTAATCTAATTTGGGGATAAATAAAACTCTAAAGCAATTTGAACTTTGCAATTGCACAAATAAATAAACCTTTGCATGGCAATTAGCACTAAGACAAAAAAAATAGATTCTGAAAGCAATCATTTTTAAGCAAAAAACAACCACAAGAACATCAACTACAACTATATTAGAAACACCATCTATAGAGATCATGTAACCTTTTCTCTACAGGAACTTGACAGGTCAAAATATGAGTTTTTTAAATTGTGGAAATATCAACTAGGCTTGAAGTATCCTTCAATTACACCTACCCTTCTAACTCAGAAGCAACTTAGCCCTCAAATGGCCTTGTGAAATCTGGAAATGTTCAGTTATACCCAGATGGGCCATCAGAAGCCAAACATGAGTGAGTAGCTCCCCGCCTTGTCTGAGTTGCCTGGCATGATAATTCCATCTACACTGACTTGCAGCACAAGATAGCAACTCCACCCATACATTGCTTATGGTCTCCCACTTTTGTTTAGTGTCCCAATTATTCTGTCTCTCCAGGAATTGCAAAGATTGTGCAAGTATGCATGCATCAAATAGCACCGACTTGCTTCTGTCACCTTTTATTTGAGATGGCGGAATTTCCGTGTTCTCTTTAAATAACACTTCGCAAGCTTTGTGTTCGTCTGATATATATTCTCTTTCTTCTATAACCTCCATAGCCTCAGCACAAGTGTCCTGAAATCTGATTTGACCAATCCCACTGGGCAGCATGTAAGGGCACTTCACAAGAAGGTGTACCATATAATTCGATAGCAATTTACTCATACGTATTAATTCCGAATCATTGTCCTGATCAATATAATAGCAGAGATCTGTTGCAATGTGCCAGAGAAGAATGCTTTGATCAAAGTCTACTACCTCCATGCTCTGAGCAAGATTAACAAAACATTTCTTTTTCTCATGATCGTCATCATCACTACAAGCAAATAATTGCTTAGAAACCCTGATATCTGACATGCTGCTTGCATTCTTGAGCTGTTCAAATATCATTTCTTTCAAATCCATAGGGACAGGCTCCAAATTCTTGTACCAATGTTGCTCTAACATTTTATTAATGAAATCCTTTATTCCACTCCCTTTAGTTGACTTACGTTTGATGCAGTGACTCATGAGATTGTATTGCGCTACAGAATTTGACCATCTCTTATTCAGAGGTAACAGAAAACATAATCCAAAACATGATTGTAAATGCAAGTTAAATTTAGAGACGAGATCCACAAATCGGTTTTTGTGCTTACTCAGCCAAAGCTTTGTCCAATCTGAAGAAAGTAGTACAATTACGGCATATATTTCTAGAACAATAGCTCCGATCAGCAACAAAAGAGTGATCCCCTTGTCAATAGTTGAGTAAGGACTCTGATCAATCATCAAGAAGACTACAAATGCAGCAAAAGCATATGATAAACTAACATAACGACAAACACTACCCAGGAGAGAATGGATCAAATTAGCCTTTGTATAAAGTAAATCGTACATGAACCCAAGCTCAATCTCTATCACTTCAAAAGCTTTCTCGCAAGTCATTTCTGGGTGTTTGAAGAAAGACTGGCTATTTTCGCGATCCTGGAAGCTTAGGATGAGATCTGCAAATAAACGCTTGAAAGTTTTGAAGAAATAAGAAGCCTCATGCAATGTATCTGGAAAATTGTTGCGTCTAACAACTGTAGGAGCTTCAAATGTTCCTACTGAAATCTTGAATCCCTCAGCTCTCTTGGAACTGTAGCCATCCATGAATTTTGCGTAGTTAGGTCCAGGGTCTGGTCGAGGGAGCATGGAATCTCTGAAGACATCACTGCTTGCAGAACGTAGAATCCATATCCTCTCCCCAAATTTAATTATTCCAGCTATGAACATTGGAATTGCCAGAGCATTAATTGGGGTGCCTACCCAAGACCTTAGAAACACATAAAATGCCACTACAGACTGGACTACTAGCTCAAGCAAGCGCCTTGGCCATAATTCATTGTCTTCCAATGAATAGGCTGTAATGGTGTCTGGACCACCTAGATGCAAGAGAAGAAATGGTGCCCAACATGACATTATGATATAGTTGGGATCAAATGACTGATCCTTGCTATCACCTTCAGCTTGGGAGAGGACGCCAAGTGAAACTGTCGCAATCCAATCTGCAGACAAATATGCAACCCAAAGGACTATTCTTATCCAATTTTTGGCAATGTACTTCCTCCGCTTGCCCAAAAGGATGAGAACCATTTGTAAGAAGAGACTGAATAAAACCAATACACGGAGCTCACATCCATTCCAAATTGTCCTAACACTTTTAGGGAAGACCTCTATCAACTTCCTCTTTTTGAAGATCAAAGTGCCAAGAACTGAAAAAATTTAATGTGTTAAATATATAACGAAAAAAACATAAGCTATGTAGTTGATGAAGAAGGCAGAATTTGCAGTGAGTTTACCAGCGATTAGCATGACTGCTCTCTCTCTCTCTCTTTCTTTCTGTCGTTCCCCTACTTTTTTGCCCAGCTATTATTGAATGGTTCTTGATAGACTTGTTGAAGACACCATATGGAGAAAATTAGCAGGCAATTTACTATTTGAAGAAGAAGGCCAATGTTTGCATGTTTTCGAGAAAAAGAAAATCACAAACTCAATGTACACCAGGCACATGGAATTCCCTCAAAGATTGTAAATCCCAGAAAAAATTGGAGACCAACTAAGGAGGAATAATCAGACTCATTAAAAACAAAAAAGGATATAGGGAATTGTGGAGAGAGGAAATCAGAATTCTTGCCCACAAAACACCTGAAACTCAACTGGAGATTGCTTAGGGTAGTAGTGCTAGGACGTCATTCGCCATGTTGAGAGTGAAAAATCAAAGCTAAATTTAGGGTTTGGGAGCCTAGGTAGATAGTGGGTGCCAGTGTAAACAAAAGACGAAGACAACCAACCATTAGTGCAAGCCGTTTAGCTGGAGGTATTGCCAAGAGCCTTGTAACTTAACTGGAGGGCACCTCCTGTTATTTCCAAGACATTCAAGATTCAAAATCCCCCCTCCCCCTTTGTACTATCAAATTATCAATAACAAAAAATGTGTATTACCCACTTGCATTACTATAGGATTGATTAACTAGGACAAACAATTCGGATTGATTGAAGTGAGTTAGATAGGAAATTCTCAACTGAACCTCCCTGGCAGGTTGAGAAAATCAGAATTTATAGCCAAATCAACAGTCCCTCACTACTGACAGATCAATTGAAGGTAGGGATGAGTTTTGACGTGGCAGGTTGGTGGGTCGAGAAAATATGAAGCATTCTCCTTTGATTTTTCTGTTGTATCAATTATTCCAAATACTCAATTTCCTTTTCTTGCAAGTCCTTGGTAATCAAACAAGCTTTCATTTAAAGGAAAACTAAATAAAAAAAAAAAAAAAGAGTGAAAGAAACTTTTGAAGGAAAAGGACACAAATCTATGGAAAAGCTTTGGAATATATATCTTAGTGGAAGGAAACCTGTGGCCTCTTAACAAAATCTTTTGAAGTTCATAGAAATGTGTTGGACCTCTCAAATACAGCTATAGATTTGGTTTGCAGATGAAAATATTATTTATGAAGAGATAACTCTTCAAACTTGATTTGAACTTTTAGGCAAAAAGAAGTTTTTGGTCCTCAATTTTTAAGCTCAACTAGCTAATAGCTCACACGATGCATGGGCAATGTTAATAGAATGTTTGCTTAAAAATGTATTGACATAGTCATGGATGATTAAATTGTTACTGCTTCACAAATTTGTCTATTCAAGACTTATTTTATGGGATCCATGTGTGAATTCCAAGAAATAAAAGTTATTCAAGAAAATATTTCATGAAAGAAAAAAGCTTCTATTCCTCTAATTCTAGCGAAATTACTCTTGACTCCCACATTAAAAGATCCAAGAAATGCACATAGAAGGGAAAATAAATAAAAATTATGTATCATGTGAATACAAATACTGATCACACTATCAGATTCCATCTGACATCAAACAGCATAACAAGCTAGCGATTTTTAACACACTCATCACATTGTAAAACCCCCCATTCTGCTGTTTAAAAACAAATTCCATGCAAAGTAATTCATCATTAAAAAAAAATGGAAAACAAATTAAAGGAACAGCAAAAAGGGTACCTCTATTTAAAAAAAAAATACAACAGTCAAAAGTGCAACAGCACCAAAACAATTAGAATTCTTCATCAGATACAAAGAAACAAATTACAACAAGCCTGAAACAAACAAATCAGTTAGTATCTTTATGCAGGGATTCTTTCAAGCCAGAGGATGTTTAAATGGAAGGGGACTTGCTTCTTTTGTAAAGATAGGAAGGGGAATCACATACTAGCCGGTTGTCACAACTGGACAACCTCTGATAAGTCAACAACTATCTGTTTAGGATTAAGAGTGACTGTAACAAGGCCAGGAGCAACAGCAGTGCAGAGAACTTTGATTCTAATTAGTAATCCATGTGGATTGTAGGAAGGTCAGCGAGAAAATGCATGTTGTGTTTATTGACATCAGAAGTTTGGCTGTGCCTTTACATGGTCTCTACTTCCGCGAAGTGGGCAGAATAGTTATAGAAGAGTTCCAACTGAAGCTGAAGAATGTGCTAATGACTCAGCTTCATTATTTCCATAAAATTTTTCATTATGCAAGTTCTCAATGATAGACAATAAAGTAATGTCATTAAACAACTCACCATATCAACTCTCATGGAAAAAGTAGTGAAAATGTTGTCTGTAGCATTATTTACGAACATCATTTGGTCACTTAACTCTACACTCTAAAGGCTTTCGTCTACCCTGGAACCTTTTGTTTTGGGTTCTTGTATTTTGCTTTTGATTATGCTAGCAGTTAGGGGCGTAGCTAGAAATTTTTGTTTGGGTGGACCAACTTATGAAACTAATTTATTAGCTTATACAAACTTTCATAAACATGCACAAACACAAATATCTATACACACATATAACCTAGTATCCTTCATAGTGAATCCTTAAAATTTTCATTTTTAATATAAGTTACCAAATTGTCTACCAAAGTGCGTAAAAAAATTTCAAATAAACTAATAAAGTATTCAAAGACAAGAATGATTCAAAATTTTAATAGACACAAGAATACATATTACAATAAAAAATGAATATGAGGGAAAAAAAAAAAAATTCTCTATAACTACTAGATTAATTGGACAATTTTTTTAAGAGTACCGTTGGACTAGCTCAAATAGTTGGTGGGGTAATTAAAATTTTAAATATTTATATATAGTATTAAAATATTTTAAAAATTTTTTGGGGGGCCACATGTAGCTCCGCCCCTGCTAACAGTATCAGATATAGTGATATACTACTTGGTAATTGTTGTAAACAATAACTACTAACAACCAATAAAAGATAAAGGGAAAAAATTGTTATACACTCTTTATTGTACACTTTGTACACAATCCGTTTGAAATTGTGCTTTTAAAACACGATTTGAGTTAAAATTATGAAATAGTATTTTAATTTAAAATTATTAAACCGTGTTTTAAGTTAAAATTGTGAAACAATGTTTTAAAAAACACGATTTTCAATCACGCAGCAGTTAGTGTGTAATAAAATGTGTGCAACTATCATTACTCAAAAAACACATAGAGCTCAAACCTCTACGAAAAATTTGAAATCAATTGGCATGACCTATTTGTTTTGCAGACCTAAAATGAAACAGAAAGAAACCCAGAAAACTAAAGCTAACCTGAAAGATACAGCTATTGCAATTTCTTCGTTCCGATATATAATAGTTTTGATATATATCTTCTGTCAGCTGGTTCCGCACAATGTAACTGAAAACATCGAATCACCAAAAAGGAAAGGAAAAAATTTGCTGTTAGCAGAAAGTAGTGTACAACAATAATTATAAACACCATGTACATAACAGAAATGCTAGAACTAAACAAACCCATTTGACTTCAAAGAATGGGAGGGAAAAAAACAGTGGGTATGGGAGAAAGAAGCATACAGATATGCAGTGTCAGTGAGTACGGGAGAAAGAAATTGTGAACTTCTGAGATATTTTAGTTTCAGAACAATTATTTGTTGGGTGCATCATAGCACTGTGGGTCCAGCCCACACCTGATAAAACACCTCATTAAAGAGGTGGTTGGACAAGCCACAATAGTCAGCCTATTTTCTTCTTTGGCAGTGACAGGCGTGTTGGACACGCTGAGGAGAAGAAGAAGAAAAGAAAGGAGCTGATGCATTAAAGCTATTCGGCCTAAGGGAGAGCTGAAGAAAAAGAAATTGATTGAAGCAAAGTCAAGACAAGTTGGCTTGTATTTATTGTGACTTAATGTGAAGCATGTGGAAGGAAGAAAAGAAGGAAAAGATGCAGAAATAAAAGGAGGCTATTCGGCCATTTGGTGCATAGGAAGAAGAACGGAAAAAGAAGAGAAGTTCCAGTGAGTGAGACTGACAACGGTACTGTTTTGGAGAACTGCGTGAGTGAGCAAGTAAAAGAGGAGAAAAATATTGAGAGCAAGAGAAAATTGTGAGAGATATGGAAGAGAGTAGGGAGTGAAAAGAAAAAAAGAGTTTTTATTTATTTATTTTTTATTCAAGTTGCATGTGATGTAACCTTTATTTAATACATTGAAATTATTTAGAGCTTATTTCGTGATTTTTTCTCTAAAAAAGAAAGAGTTTTCGCGTAACTTTTGTGTTATTGTATGGTTGTGCTTCTGCTGTACTTGCTAAAATTTATTCTCACTTATATAGAATTTTTCCCAACATTATTGTGTTGTGGTGGACTTGAGTGTGTTAGAGAATTTTCCCATTTATTTAGCCGTGCTTTTGTTTTGTTTTTCTTTCAAAAAAGTCTGTTTTTTTTTAAAAAAAAATTGCAAACTAACACAAATTCTCAAACAATTTTGTTAGTTAGCAACGTTTCTAAACTATTTAGAAAACTAACATCTCGAGTTTGAAAAAGTTGATTTCATTGTAGCAACTCGAGTCTGTAAGGCTCGAGTTCCATGTTGAACTCGATTATTAAAGAACCGATTTTCCCAACTAGAGAAGCCAAACTCAATGAAGAAGAACTAAAATTAGAGAAGACTCACAAAAACGAAGAACTAACAAAGAAGACAAGAACAAAAACAACGAAGAAATAAAAATAACGAAGCAAGTCAAGCAACAAACCCAACAACGGCGGTAAAGACGAAGGGTGAGGAAACCGGCTCAAATTTAATGTGGGTGTTCTTAATTGGCTAAGATTTGGGTTTGGTTTTCTTCTTCTTCTTTCTTTTCTCCTTCTTCTTCTGTCGTGTGGGTCTGGTTGGTGAATGATGGGTCTGGTTGGTCCAGAGAATGAAGACTGGTATGGAGAATGAAGAATGAAGGAAGAATAGTTGGGTGAAAAGAAAGGAAATCGAGTGGGTAAAACTCGAGTTCCATAAATCTCAAGTCTAACATACTCGAGATGTTAGTTTGCTAATATGTTTTGAAAACCTGTTAACTAACCAAATTGTTTAAAAAAATAGTGTTATTTAAAAAAAAATCCGTTTTTTTCCGAAGCAGAAAACAAGTCATGAGGCACCGCACCTACACTCCCTTGTTTTCTTTTTGCTGTGGTTTGATGGTAACTTTAATGTAAGAAATTGTTTATGTGAAATTTGATTTGACCTGGAGCTTGGGAACTCAAAAAAGTTTGAGGTTGCAAGCTCAATGTTCGATATGTGATGCTTGGCAGTGAAGAAGTCAATGAATGTATGGTACCTTCTTAGGTACTCTGGAGCACTTCTCCTCTCACATATATGGCGGGTCCATTCATTAAATTTATGCTAGGTCCATCATAAATGTAATTAGAGGAAGCACAATTTTACTATACTTAGAGCATTCTCATCAAAGGTGAATAAATGCTAAAAACTATTTTTAACAACAAAACCACTAAAAAAGCCCCTATATCAATTGTGCTGAATTTTAAATTTTCTAACACCTTGCTACAGTAAGATGTTATTGCTAACACCCTACTATAGTAAGTTGCTACTCATTTTTTATTATTTCTTATTTCCCTTCTCTCTCTCTCCCCTTTGATCTCACTCTCTGCTCTCTCTCTCAAAAAAGAATAAAAAATGATAACTAAATAATATTTTAATGAAGTGGCAAAAAAAAAAAAAATTGAAGTTTTGATGTTAGGTGTATTGTTAAAGAAATTATATGTCTTCAACTCATGATTTCAAGTAAAAAAAAAAAGAAGTGTAATAGAGTGGGTATTACAAACACTACCATTAAAAAACCAAGAAATCCTCTCTCTTCAGGTCACGTCGCTTGACGCAACACCTTGCTCAAATCCATAGCCAAACCAAGTCTAACCTGATAGCCAAACCAAGTCCCTCCTATTTGTTTTGCAGACCCAAAATGAAACAGGAAGAAACCCAGAAAACTATAGCTAACCTGATAGATACAGCTATTGCAATTCTTCAGTCCAATATGGTAGTTTTGATATATCTCCTGTCAGCCTTTTTTTTTTTTTTTTTTTTTTTTTTTTTT
>NW_027070393.1:24367-64546 GCF_002906115.3 Quercus suber
AAAAAAAAAAAAAAAAAAAAACTACTTATGTCTTCTTTGTTAGAATAATGTGGCCTAACATAATATATATGATGCCTTAGTTATTAACAAATAAAATTTCAGTCTCTTGTGAAATTATGCAATACTTTTATGATGTAAGATATTGATATATTGAAATAGGTCTACTTGATTTAGTAGACTAAGATTATGAATGCATTCATTGTAGTCCTTGACTTGACCATATCTATCATGATGTAGCCTATTCTGATAGGTACATTGTTGGACCATGGTGGAAAGGAGGTGCAAGTTAAAATTGCTCAGACTGTGGAAGACAATAAGGGCTAGTCTTTCGATGGTTAGTGCATAATAATCTCGGAAGTCCTTCCATAATGAGATTCATGTACGTTGAGTGTTGGCTTTAATAAATCTATTGTATCATTACCAGTAACTTGAACTCCTATTAATGGTGTTGTCATTATAGTAGTTCTGGATATGAACGATAGATGAATCCACGTATTAACATGGAGTTACAAAAGTAATAACACATTAATGAACTTCTTCATTAATGAACCTAATTAATAAAGTTGTTTATTAACAAATGTAACATATATGTTACATGAAGTGTTATTACGATAGGAAGGATTCTATGGCTGGTCATGTCCTTTCTGAATATTATAAATATTGTCAAGGCCACACTTGCAGGGGGGTGTGAAAAGAGAAAAACAGCTTTTGTTAATCCTGACCAGCTGGGGAGAGCATCCTGATTGCTTGTGAGGTCCTTGAATAACATAATCTAGTATGTATATCTCTCACATCTTATTGTTGAATTTTATTACATATGCACATGATATAATTGTTAATTGATAGGTGTATTATACGTGTTTCTCTTGAATTGTTACTTTTTAAGTATAATTCCAACATTCTTTACTTTAACTTATAAATTTGACTGAACTTGTAAGGGCAGTGGTTGAATCTAAATATACTTTTAATTTGTTATTTGTTGAGTGAGGATTGGAGTGTGAGTTAGTCACTTGGTGGAAGCAAATGTTATTACTAAAAGACAATTAGACAACTAGATATTGGGTGATTCTAAAAAAGAAGAAGAAAAAGACAAACAGTGTGGAACATGAGAGAGACTAAGTGAAAACAAAAGCAAATTACAAAAAGAGAGAGAGAGACTAATTGAAAACAAAAGCAAATGTTAACCCAAAAAAAAAAAATGTATTGCAATTACAAAGATTAATAATTGTCAAAGTTGAGTTGAATTGTTAAATAAATAATTGTAAAGAGTAAAGATATAAACTAATAGATAAAATTATTCTAAGCAATAATAATTAAAGTTTACTTAACAACAATGATTAATATGTTTATTTTATTAAGAAACAATAGATGATTGCTAAAGTTTAATCTTAGCAAAAATAATTAATATGTTCATTGTATTAAAAAAAAACATGCTAAATGAAATTATAGTTTATCTTTTGTTCTCTTGCCAATACTATGGACAAATTTGTAATAAGAAAACTGGTTAACACAGCGGTGGTCGAAGCTAGTAGTGCTACATCTTCAAAAGTGCTGGAAAGCATACGAGGGACTTGGTTTGGCTATGGATTTGAGCAAGGTGTTGCAACAAGTGATGTGACCTGAAGAGAGAGAGAGAGTGGATTTCTTGGTTTTTTCAAGGGTAGTGTTTGTTATACGTACTCTGTTTACACATTTTAAAAAAAAAAATGAAATACTGAGTTAAAGAAATTATATGTCTTCAACTCATGATTTCAAGTAAAAAAAAAAAAGAAGTGTAATAGAGTGGGTATTACAAACACTACCATTAAAAAAACCAAGAAATCCTCTCTCTTCAGGTCACGTCGCTTGACGCAACACCTTGCTCAAATCCATAGCCAAACCAAGTCTAACCTGATAGCCAAACCAAGTCCCTCCTATTTGTTTTGCAGACCCAAAATGAAACAGGAAGAAACCCAGAAAACTATAGCTAACCTGATAGATACAGCTATTGCAATTCTTCAGTCCAATATGGTAGTTTTGATATATCTCCTGTCAGCCCTTTTTTTTTTTTTTTTTTTTTTTTTTTTTGAGAAATATATATCTCCTGTCAGCTGGTTCCGCATAATGTAACTGAAAAGTATTAAAAGCAACGAATCACCTAAAAAAAAAGCAAATTTGTTTTTAGCCGAGAGTACTGTACAACAATAATTATAAAAGCATAATTGACAAGGGGGTCAATTTCTTCAATAACTTAACAGAAATGTTAGAGCTAAACAAACCCATTACACTTCAAAAGAGTGGGAAAAAAAAGAAAAAAGAAAAAAGAAAAAAAAAGTGGGTATGGGAGAAAGAAGCATACATTGTCATCCTGGACACAATTGTAAGAGTCATATTTTTATATAATTGACATATCTTATGATAAAGTGTACTCTACTTATAGTTGGGAAGTTTCTTAGTGGTTTCAAGAACAAAAGAATAAGTAGTATTGTTAAAGACATGAAAATTACTCAAGCTACGGTGCAGAAAGGGCAAAACAAAAAATCTCAATACCTAGTTCGATACCTCTCGATCTATCAAGATTTAATAAATCGTGATACATGCCTCGGTACCTCTTGATCTATCGAGACATGCAAATTTCAAATGTTCAAATCTTTTCGGCCTATGATGACAAAAGATTTCTAGGGCATCATGCCTAAGGTTTTCAAAGATATAAAAGACATATTTCATAGCCGTCATCAAATAGAGAGACAGACACAAAGACATATACTGTGCTACATATTATTTTGTAACTTAAACCTAATTTTGTAAATATTATTTTGCGAGGAACTAACTCATTATGGTGTATAGCATTAACGTAAGTATTTTATTTTTAGCAGGATTTTAACATTATAGGAAAAATTAAGGAAAAACAATGGTAAAGTTAGATATATATAGATATAGATTAACAGGATTTTAAAACTATAGGAAAAGTTAAGGAAAAAGAATAGTAATGACATGATTGTTGATATGGCTCAATGGGAGGGCAACAATATTAAATACTACACTTCGGCTTGTAGATATAAATAGATTTTTGTGTGTTAGAGAATCTGAACTTTTCTTTGGCAGTGTTTTTTTCTTTTTTGTTTTCAAAGAAGAAAACAAGTCTATAGGCACCGCACACTCCCTTTTTATCTTTTTGTTGTGGGCCAAATGGGTTGGTACTTGATAGTAACTCTATGTGAGAAAGTGTTGTGAAATTTGATTTGAAATTTTTAGAGACGGTAGCAGAACTGGAGCTAGGAAAGACAAAAATAATTGAGGTATAGATTTTTGGAGATATGATTGCGTGTATCATGGCTTGGTTTTTGGCTATCAAACAAGCCTCAATTTTCTTGAAGTTTGGACTTCATCTCTGGTCCTTGGTAAAATTTACCAAATAACACATTTTTAGAAAAACTTTAGGAGAATAATACCCAAATGAAGTTATTTATTATATAGCACATTTTTTAAAACTTAAGTTTGTCAAACTCGAATTTGGGCTAAATCAAACTTGAGTTCCAATCACTATGGTTGCATACAGCTTAGAACACAGGTTTGTCAAACTCAAGTTTGAGTTAAAATTCGAGTTTGACAAATTCAAGTTCTATGTAACTAAATAACTTTGTTTGGTGCTATTCTCCTAAATTTTTTCTAAAATTGTACTATTCAACAAATTTTTCCTTCGTCCTCTCTATAATGGTCATGCCCTGTGCTGAGAAGTAGTGGTTTTGCACCTCTGCAAAAGAGATGGAAACAGCATTTGGTAGTAGTTTTCTTTTCCCAGTGTTGCTGTTGATGTTTTTGGCCATATAAACACCATTTTTTTTCTAACCTAAAATTTATAGGTAATTTACATGTAAAATATTTTAAGTAAAACATTTTTAGATGTTTGGTATGACAAGTAAAATTTTTCAAGTAAATCATCAAAATTAATGGCTTACCCACTGGAGCCAAAATCGGTGGCTAAAACAGTGGCTCTAGCAACTGGATTGCTGTGAACCACCGCCATAACGATGTCTTCAGTTACCAGACTGTCAACATTGATGGCTTTGTCTCCAGCCACTAGAACAACAATTTTGGTTATCAAACCTCCATTAAAAAAAAAAAAGATGATATCTCCAATGGCTGGATCTTCGACATCGGTCGTTAGAACAACAATTCTGGCCACCAGACCACTGGAACTAGTAGCCAGAGCAGAGACTTTGACCATCAGACCCTCACACCAATCATCAAAGCGGCAGCTTTGGCCACTAGACCGGTGACCTAGCCACCAAATCGGATGAAGGAAGCCATTGAATGTTTTTGTAAAATATTTTACCAAATTTTTAAAGGTAAAACATTTTACAACTTTTTATAAATAATTTTTTATGTAGGACATAATCTAAAATTTATATTTTTTATTTATTAATTTTGTTATTTTATGTAATTTATGTTATTTTAGGTTTAGGGTATGTATTTCCTTATTATTATGTACTTTTAATGCTATTTATAGTCAAATTAGAGTTTTGTGTGTTTTCCTAATTGCTCTAGGTTTTCTTTTGTTGAAGTTCACAGTGCACCACACGAATTATTGAATTAGCAGTTCCTTATGTATCTGCACACGGAAAAAAGATTTAATCACTGTCCACACCCCATACGATTTTCAACAGCTCTTGCACATTGGCCATTGGCAATACTGCTTCATAACATAGCAATTTCAAACAGTTTGACCATACAATCAGATACAAAACGTTAGGGTACCACTTATTAATCACAAGGCATTTGAAGCTACAAAGATAAGAGGCCAAGTCATTTAACTACCAATACAGTTACACAATCGTAAATCAAGTCACCCGCCTAATACACCACACTTAAATAAATACAAACCCCAATAATCTGTTTCAGCAAAATCAAGTTTAAGGCCTTAACTAGCTAAGGGGTAAGGGAGGGTGGCAATGTGGTTATGAGCCACAGTACCAATCCATAGCTTCCCATTTGCCTCTTTAACTTCACTCACTAGCTTCATCACCACGCCCTTTCGATCCTCAAGAACTTCCAAAATCTCCCCTTTCTCATTGAAAAGTGAGATTACCGTATACATCCTCATCCCCATGACTCGGGCTAATAAACTCATTCGGATTGGTAACCGGAAGTAGAGACTTCGTATCCATGGATTGTTTGTGAGAAACTCTTGTGCAGCTGTCCTGCAACAATCTATTGCTACCCAGAACTGGCCTTTCTCATTTATTCTTACATTGTCTGGGAAACCTGGCAGGTCTGCAACAAGTTCTGTGATTCCAGATTTTGGACCTTCCAACCAGTATCTCATTAGCCTGTCACAGTGCAAATGCAGAATGTATAATGGAATTAATGTCATTACATAGTTTTTGTGCTATACTCAAGAAAAATAGGTGGCTGACTTCTAAATGTCCAGCTTAGTAACAGATTTGCAGGACTTCAACAGAGAAATTTTGATGTGAATACTCTTGTATTTTTATATAGTGGTGAAATTGGTAGCTCATAATAATTTGCTTGATTGTGGATGAGAAATTACTAATTGGCCCAAAAGTTAAACAGTTAGGAAATAGTCAATTTAAATGGGAGGTAGAGTGTAGACATGTTTTAAATCTAGATCTCCTGCTTTGATACCATAAAAAAATTACCATTTGTCTCAAATGCATAAACTATATAAAATTATGAAATTAATTATTTATCTATAATTCTAAAATAGGCATCTTATACATCTCATTCATTATGAATCATTTGAACCATATAGAAATTAGTTGACATTGTTTAAGGAGGGAGAAAAAGAGAGAGGGGGGGGGGGGGTGGGTGTTGAGTACCTGCAGTTGGTGGTTTCAGTATAGAGAAGGAAGGTTTGATCCCTAGATAATTGAACTCCATTTGGAAAAGCCAAGCCCTCCAAGACAACATGAGTTGTTTTAGTAGATGGATCATATCTGAGAAGCCTACCAGTGGCTTCTCCTTCCAACAATATAAAGAAATGGTCCCTGCAACAAGGAAATTTAATATGCTTCAACGTTTGGCATATTGAAGGATGTTTTATTAATTCAAATGGTTTTAATATATGCACTTGTACACTTACACTCTGTTATATCTTTTGCTAGTGTCTGTGAAGAAGATGGATCCATTAGTATGAATGTCAAGGTCATTAGCGAAGAGAATAGGCTTCCCTTCTACGTGGGTTGCCAGAGGTCTTGCAAGTCCTCCTTCAGGTCCAACAACCAGAAGGCCATAATAAGCATCAGCTATGTACAAATCTCCACTATTTTTGTCGAACCTTAGACCAAGGGGACGGCCACACTTTTTCTCATGCTTCCAATGCTTAGATGTGGTTGAGTCAATGCCTTTATCACAAAGCTTCTCTGACCTTTTAAGGGCCAAATACAATTAGAATGTGTTAATGCTATCATCGAAATAATTGACATGTTAGCATTAAATATGTCTAACAATATTTTGTTGGGTAAGTAAGAGCTTGCAAATCAAGGCAACACATAGTTAACCAAAAAAAGGCTACATAGAACATAAAGGGACTAAAAACAGATTTTACACAAGTATTCTATATAGTAGTATGAACGCTACTTTCAAGTTTCTAGGGAGACTCACCAATTTGTTGTTACAAGTGCAAATGTCTCCCACCCAACATTTTCACCCATCCATCTAACAACGCGTCCATCAGCTAACCCTGTGTAAGGACCGCGCCCCAAATGATCGAACTCCAATGATTCAGGGCCAAAAACTTCATCTTCAAACACCAAATTTCCAAGTCCTAACCGGCTTTGATTGTCTCTAGGCCAATTCTTCATGACTTGCTTGTATGGTGCAATGTTGTGCTTCACAGGCTTAAATTCATGGCCTCCTACTGGACCCATATGAAATGGGTCCATTATCACAAAACCCAAGGCTAGAACAAGAATAAGGAGGACTGGATGCTGCAATAATGTTTCATCTTTGAGTGGAAATTTCTTCTCCATGTTTGGATGTTGAAGAAAGAGAGATCAAGTACTATGGTGATCTATCTCACTTAATAGGATTTCACAAGAGTTGAGGTGTGAATGGAGGATAATACTTTAGCCTGGTAGAATTTCATATGTTAAGAATTTGAGAGCATGCATTATTTGTGATAGATATGTGGTTATGAGTAGGTTGTCTATTGTTAGCCATGTTTTTAGCATTCTTTCTTATTGTTGGCTAACAAACAGAATGTATCATTTCCTTATTAGAAAGGTTGTAGATTTTTAGCCTTAAACGTTTTCTAACCAGTTACTTGAAAAATGATCACGGAAGCTATCAATTTGTATCTACATTCGTGAACCAAAGTACTTTCTAAAGATTTACTATGCAACTAACTGTGATTGCTTCCTCTATTGAAAAATGTCATCATGATCAGCTTCTTTGAAGATAGTGACTCAAAACTGACAGTGCTCATAATCTGGATGCTTTTTTTTTTTTCCTTTTTGGGATCTTATTTTTTATTTCCTTTTTGGGATCTTATGGTGGACGGAGAAACATATTGAGAAGGAATACTTCTATATTTCTAGCTAAATTCAATTGTAGTACTCTTTATATATATATATATATATAGAGAGAGAGAGAGAGAGAGAGAGAGAGAGGCAAATGTCAACAAGTACCGCATAAGTGCTTGTTAAGGTTGTACTAAAGTGGGTACCATTTAAATAAAAAAAAATTAAATAAATAAAAAAAAGGACATAAAACTAGTCATTTTGGTTATTTTAATATTTTTTCTCTCTACAAAGTTGGTCTCACGCTAAAAAAAATGACATAAAGCTGTAGAAAAAGACAAAAAACTATACCCATTAACACAACCCATATATATATGTGTGTGTGTGTGTGTGAGTGTGTGTGGGCGCTTGAATACATGCCAAGACAATTGGTAAGCTTTGGGTGACAATGGATGATCCAAAACTAATAACCTACCCTAACTTGTCCAAATTAAATAAATGGAAACGTTTAATGAGTAACTAAAGACTCGTTACCCATTTTAAATGGATAATAAAGGGGTAACCCTTTGGCCTTTGATATCCTTTAAAAAAAAATGGGAATCCATTTTTTTCTTGTTCTGTTTCTCCCATTCTAAATCCTATAAAACAAAAAAAAAAAATAATTTTGTCCTTTTGAAGATTTCATGGTGTAAAAAATGAGAATTTTCAACTAATCATAAACTATCACATCATACCATCAAGTCTATTTAATATGTTCAAAACAATTAATTACAAAGTGTTACTTGCTACTTAGCATGTTATAATATAAGTGCTTGTGGAGTGTGGAGGGCAAGAACTGGAGTTCAAGTCTCTAGGAAGGAACTTCACACATATACATTTAAATTAGGGTAGAGTATAATTTATATCTTGTATAAAAAATAAAATAAAAAAGGTCATAATACTGTTATTTAGAAACTAATTAATGTCAATTTGCCAAATGTCACTATATGGAAATTATAAAAAAAAATCCAAAAGCCAATCAAATTCTAACGTACATGTCGATATATTAAAAATAAATATTGTCATGTTGCCTAAAATTAAAATATTTTGATAAATCAAATAACGCCACACACTCGCCGTCATTGTTTACTGTACTAGAAGATTGCGGAAGCATTCTATTACCACCTTGCACATAAAGGAAATATAAGAAATGTTAAGTATCATTCTAGCTTAATAAAAGCCTTAAAAACTCAAGGAAGTGTAGAATCAATCAAAAAATTGAGTTTTTTCTTAGAGAAGTATATGATTTTAGTACAATGAAACTAGTATAGAATAATACATATTTATTATAGGAACTCCCAGGGTTTTGTGACAATTGTCTTTAAAAAAAGATGGCTAGCTCTTCCTTTCACTCCCTTTTGCATGAAGAACAAGAGGATCAGGCTCGAAGCAACAAGAAGGTTAAGAATGTGAATCATGCAGGCTTTAGCGATAGCAGCGATTCAAGACCATCATCTCCAAACCAGCCCCAAGGTATGTGGAGTCGAGCCATATCTTTTATGGACAAGGTTGTGGGTGAGATTCCTGGTGCATACGCTCAAGCTTTTAACTTTGGAGACCTCATGGAGGACGATGAAGAGTCGGATGACGAAGTAGAGGCTCTTAGGGAAGGGCTGGTTGCTGTAAAGTTCTTGAGAGAGCTCAAACATAAAATCAGACACCCGTGGGCATGGTGTTGATTGTTAAGGTGTATGGAAGGTCGATTGGATTCAACTTTCTTCAAACAAGACTCTTGGCTTTATGGAAACTAGCAGGCAGACTTGATTGTGTGGATTTAGGCTACGAGTTCTTCCTCACTCGTCTATCTCTTAAAGAAGATTTTGAGGCTGTGTTGCAAAAGGGCCCTTGGTTTATTGGCGAACATGTCTTGTCCATACGACCTTGGGAACTAGATTTCAAACTGGAGTTGGCGAATGTGTCCTCGATTGCAGTTTGGATTAGACTCAATAGGCTGCTGATAGAGTACTACAATGCTGAAGCACTCTATCTGATTGGGAAAGCCATTAGGAATGTGTTAAGGGTGGATACTCACACTACATCGGAAGCTAGAGGCAGGTTCGCTAGGCTGTGTATACAAGTTGATGTAACTAAGCTGTTAGTCACAATTATTAAGATTGGAAAGCTTGAGCAACTTGTGTGCTATGAAGGCATTCAGAAGCTGTGTTTTGACTGTGGAAGAGTCGGCCATAAGTTGGAAAATTGTCCGTACTCAATCCTCTAAGATGTGCCGTCAAAGGAGACTGTGGGGATGGAATTGGAGAAGAACAGTACCTGGTCATGCAATTTTCGTGGGGCTAATGTTGAGGGACCCAGTGGGATCGTGCCTGATAGCGTACAGGGTAACGTTGAGGACAACGTACATGATAGTACATATGGTTCGTGGATCGTGGTGAAGCACAAGGTGAATGGAGCAAAAAACAAAAGTTCCAATATGGGACCATAACCACGCCGATACGTTAGGAATGTTCAGTGGACTAGAGAAGGGTATTCAAGGGGTGAACCAGTTGGGCCTTCAAGAGAGATCAAAAGGAAAATTTCACCACCTAAGGTGAGGAATGGGGCCCAGGGTGCTTGTAATGTTAGGGAGTTGAAGGCTTTAAAGAGTTAAAGGGCCTAACTTTTTCGAGTTTATGCCCAAAACTGACTGAGAATGGGAAGAAGGTTATTAAGATGGAGAAGGCCAAATTGGCCATTAAGCCCAACCCACAAGCTTCAGTTAAAGGTAAGAAAGCTTTAGCTCGATCAAGGGCAACCACAAATGTCATTGACAGAAGGGGTAGTTCATCTAATCTCTAAGCCGCCGACAATTCTCTGCTCTCCACAACTACGCCAAACCATGCCTTTCCCAATGGCAAATCAGATCAGGGAGCAGCCACTAAAGGTTAGCCCGCAAACATTGAAATGTTGAAGCACGATGGTGGAGATTCCGAGGATCGCGCCTGTTGAAACTCGTGCGCTTCCAATCTGGGTTTGGAGCTGGTTTTGTCAACGGAGGTAGAGAGTACGGATGATGACGCTCCCGTGAACCGTAGCAGGTACGATGAAGGGCACTTTCGCTCTGGTGGTCCTCACGTGGAAGGGCATGTACAATCTGTGGTAGGTATGTCTATTGGAGGTGCTAGGTATGAGTGCAACTCTGAAGAAAGTTGTGAAGCTATTGGGTTGGGTCTTGAGGGCGGTGGTAAAGCTCCTATGTCCTGTTGATGAGTGTCTTCTCCCTGTTCTTATTCCCCTTATGAATATTATTGCCTGGAATTGCAAAGGAGTGCGAAAGCCCGCCTTTAAAAGTCATGTTAGAGAGTTGGTCCGCAACCATGATCTAGCTATTTTAATAGTGATGGAGACTCGGGTTGGGGGGAGACAGGGCGAAGGAGATTACGGACGAGTTGCCGCTTGATAGAGCTATTCACACCGATACAATTGGTTATGTGGGTGGGTTATGGTTGCTGTGGAATGAAGATAGAGTGAAGATATCCCAGTTAGCAAACATGGAGCAGGAAATTCATGTGATTGTTAAGGTACGATCCTCTAACCTTAATTGGTTATTAACTACGATTTATGCTAGCCCCAGGTGTGCTGAAAAACAGGTATTATGGGGTAATCTTTAGATGATGGCTGAAGTTCATGATATGCCGTGGGTTATGGCGGGCGATTTTAATGAGCCGTTAATGGAGGGAGATAAATTTGGAGGAAGGGGGTTAAGTGTAAATAGAGCTCTTCAGTTTAAGGAGTGTTTGGATGCTTGTAGCATGATTGACTTAGGCTTTTCGGGTCCGCGGTTTACATGGACTAATAGAAGGGAGATTCAAGCTCTTATTCAGGAGAGGATTGACAGATTTTTTGTTAACTCTCAATTGTGTCTGATGTACCCTGAGGCTTGTGTGGTCCATCTTACGAGGTGCTATTCCGATCACTCTCCAGTTCTAATGGAATTGTAGCCTAGAGTTCATGAGAATAGGAGGAAATTATTTAAGTTTCAAACTTGTTGGCTGTCTAATTGCACCTTCCCTACCATTGTTAATCAGGCTTGGAGGCAGAGCACGGGTTTGACGCAGGCTATTGAGTCATTCAATAAAGAGGCAACTAGGTGGAATAAGGAGCAGTTTGGAAACGTATTTGCTAGGAAAAAGAACATCATGGCTAGGTTAAATGGCATCCAGAGAGTTATGGCTGTGCATCCTTCAGTTTTTCTTCTTAACTTGGAGAATGACCTCCTTAAGGACCTCCATATTGAACTGAATCAGGAAGAGGAAATTTGGGTGTTAAAATCTAGAGTTAATTGGATGATTCAAGGGGATAGGAATACGGCTTTCTATTATGTATCTACCTTGGTGAGAAGAAAGAGGAACAAGATTTTGGCTATCAAAGATGCAGTGGGTGAGTGGATTTATCAGGAGAAGGATGTCCAAGAATTTGTGAAGAATGGGTACAATGATATTTATACCACATCCTTCTCTAGTGTTCCTGCCCTTCCTCCTAGGATTTCTTCTTGGCAGGCTAGGTTATCGGAGGAGGAAAAATGTAGTATTAGTGGAAAGGTGTCGAAGGAGGAAATAAAGGCCGCTTTATGGTCTTTAAAAGCTTTTAAGGCTCCTAGACCAGATGGGTTGTATGTGGGGTTTTTTCAAAGGTTCTGGCTTACTGTGGGTAGCTTAGTTATCAATGAAGTTAAAAAAGTTTTTGCTGATAGGAGAGTTCTGGATTACCTTAATACTACATATATTGCCCTTATTCCTAAGATTCAAGGTCCAGAGATGCTCAGTAATTATAGACCCATCGGCCTATGTAACATGGTGTATAAAATTGTATCGAAGATTATTGTTGCCAGGTTGAGGTCATATCTGGGCAAGCTCATCTCCCTGTGCCAGTCTGCTTTTATTCTAGGTAGGAAGGGTATTGATAATGCTATAATAGTGCAGGAAGTCATCCAATCTCTCAGCAAAAAAAAAAGGGGGAAGTTGGGTACATAGCTTTGAAGATTGACCTTGAGAAAGCGTATGATAAATTGGAGTGGAGCTTCATTCGAGATATGCTTATTAGAGTTAATTTGCCTATTGACCTGATCAATACTATCATGAGTTGTGTGATGACGGTATCTACTTCGATTGTTTTCAATAGGGAAGTGTTGGAACCGATATACCCTTCAAGAGGGATAAGGTAAGGGGATCCTCTTTCTTCCTATCTCTTCATTCTTTGCATGGATTTTCTTAGGTAGTTTATTGAGGAAAAATGTAGTGCTAAGCTTTGGAGACCAATCAAAACTTCTCAAAGAGGCCCTTCAGTCTCCCATTTGATGTTTGCAGACGACTTGGTTCTCTTTGCCAAAGCAGATAATGTTAACTGCTGTGCCGTTAGGGATGTGCTTGATGAGTTTTGCAAGATGTCAGGGAAAACAATCAGTGAAGCTAAGTTGAGGGTTTTCTTTTCTCCCAATGTTGATATGGATGATAGGGAGGCTTTTTGTGACATCCTTGGCTTCGCTTCCACTCCCTACCTAGGAAAATACTTGGGTATTCCTATTAGACAGCCGGACATGTCTTCTCGAGAGTATAATTTTATTCTTGATAGAGTAAAACAAAAATTAGCAGGTTGGAAAGCAAATTTGCTTTCATTGGCGGGGCGTGCGATGCTTATCCAAGCTTCCTCAGTGGCTATTCCTTCCTATGTAATGTAGTGTGCTACTCTTCCGGGAAGAGTTTTGGATGGTACAGATCGGGCGAACCAAAATTTTTTGTGGGGTACTACGGAGAATCAAAGAAAGATGCATTGGGTTGGGTGGCAAAAAGTTACTAGAGCTAAGGAAGAAGAAGGCCTTGGTCTTCAAACAGCAAGAGGGAGGAACACTGCTCTCCTTGTAAAACTAAATTGGAGGTTGCACACAGAGCAAGATATGCTTTGGGCAAGGGTCTTAAAGCAGAAATACTGTTCTGGTAGGAGAGTAAGGGCCATAAATGCAGATCGTCTTCCGTGCTCTTAGGTATGGATAACTATGAAGAGAGGTAGGGAGGTGTTTAATAAAGGAAGTATGTGGCTGGTGGGTAGAGACAGTAATCAAAGCTTTTGGTTTGGGAATTGGATCAAAGGGGGTCCCATTCGTCATAAGATCCTAGGTCCGTTGACCCGTGAAGCTGGATTACTTGAGGTAAAGGATGTTTTGACTGACTCGAGTTTGGATTGGGGTCGTATTCCTTTTGTTCTGCCTATGGACATTAAGAACTTGATCCTAGCTACTTCGGTGTCTATCACAAGCAGAGGGAATGACAGATTAGTTTGGGCTGGTAGTACCAGACTAATTATTTGCCTGCTTTGTCTACGGGGTGGATCTGGAAAATTAATAACTTACCTAGAATTAAAACCTTTATTTGGAGATGTGTGCATGATAGTATTGGTGTTAAAGGCTGCCTTGTGAGGAGGGGGATGAGGGCTGATGATTTATGCCCTATTTGCCAAGAAGATAAGGAATCAGCCTTGCATGCTCTTTGAGATTGTGCCTAGGTTAAGGCTGTCTGGTTGCAACTAGGAGTTAGATACACGAATCAAGCCTTTTGGAGCAGCAATCTTTAAGAGTGGTTAACAATGAATGGGAGTAAGGGTAGCAAGGTGATGTATGGAAGAAATCATTGGAGTATGCTATTTTCCTTTGCTATTTGGATGATATGGAAAGGTAGAAATCAGACGGTGTTCTCTGGTAAAGCTCAGAATCTGAAGCTCTTGACTGAAATTAAGAATCTGTACACCAAGTTCATGTACTGTGCTAGCTCTCCAAGGTGCCCTGTACCAAGGGTGGTAGTTGCGTGTCGTTGGGAGAAGCCTCCTGAGGGATGGATCAAGTTAAATACGGATGGGTGTGCGGCAAGTAGTACGGGCTTGGCTGGCTGTGGAGGAGTTGTGCATGACAGTCATGGGGAGTGGATTTCTGGGTTTTCAAGGCATATATATATATAGGGATCACGAACAGCTTTGTGGCTGAATTATGGGGATTAATGGATAGACTATTGCTGTGTAGTAACTTGAATATTCCCTTTCTTATTGTAGAACTGGATGCTAAATCCATTGTGGAGATTTTTGGCAAGACCGGTTATGTCAATGATGTGATCTCTCCCATCTTGGATGACTGCAGGATACTCATCACCAAGTTTCAGCAGGTGCAATTTAAACACTGTTTCCGCCAGTCGAATCAATGTGCAGATGCACTTGCAAGGTTGGTTGCTGATCAAGACTTAGATTTTATAATTTTTGAAAGTCCGCCTGTGGACGCCTTTGTGTTCTTTGAACAAGACAACAATGGTCTGTGCTTTAATAGACTGTGTTCTGTGTCTGTTGTTTCTTCTTAGTTTATGATATCAGCTCTTTCACCAAAAAAAAAGACAATTGTCTTTAAAAATAAATTTACAAAATAACCTCAAATTTCCTATGAATTTGCTAAAAGACCAAATAAAATAAACGTATATTAGCCTATTAGGCAAGAGAACAAGTATCAACAAACAAAATAATGAATTATTATGCGCCATTTTGCCCTGATTTCTGATTATCTTGGTTCTCAAGAAATTCAAAGGACATGACTTGTTCCACATTAGGTATGCACCCCGGGTTAATGTTCATAGCTTGGGGTAAGAATATTGGATCTGCGTTCTGCAAGTAATGATTTCTTTAGAGGATTCGTGCTCCCTTGATCTGACCCAACACCTAACTATGACAAACTCATGGATTGTTAAAGTTCCAAGAAAGAACTGAAGGATTCAATATATATATTTCAGCAAGAACAATAATTGAAGCTCCCACTGTTGTGACTTGTGAGTAACAACATTTGTTCAGAAGCATTGCGTGAGGCTTTATCTCATTTAATCCTAAGCTTCCAGGATCACGAACATTAGAAGATTTTTGTTCCAACAAGCAGAAATGACTTGTGAATAAGCTTTTGAAGTGATAGATATTAATAATAGTGCTTAATTGCTTATAAACTTTTGACACTGTTTGGAGCTATTGTTTTAGATATTTAGGGTAATATGCTACTTTGTCAACAAGAACAAATACACATTTGTTGCATATATACGTGTGAATGAAATCTCATGTTAAATAATAATAAGAAAGGTGAATGGTTAATATAATATAGTTGAGTCCAAGCTCCTAATTAAGTTTAAACTAAATTTGAGTTAAGTGATGTCTTTATCTATTATATTAACTTAGTTAGTTTGAGTCTCCCCAACTCCAGGATGAGCTCTCCATATGACTTAGAAAATATTTAAATCTCAAGATGGCACCTCTTATGGCAAGAGCCTCTATGTGGGCTTGGCTCCCCCTTGCCTATGAACTTTTTCCTTTATCACCTCCTTTCTATGGGAAACCCACGCCTCACCATGATCTAGCATCATAAGCAATATTCATTTGGGTTTCTTTCCAAAATCATTTATGTGTGGGTTTGTGTGCTTGCCTTTTTTTTGTTGTTGCTAAATTTGTGTGCTTGCCTTGTGAGATAAATACTTGTGGGCTCTAAATACATGCACCCCGTCCAACTCACTCCTCAAGCCTAGATAAGTACCTCGAGACTCATCTCCTACTCTTGTCAATAAAAATCCCTTAAGGCACTAGCTTAAGCAAAAATTTTCAAATTTTCCAAATTCGTTCCTTTTTTCTATTTCATTTTTGGGATGCAAATTAAATTCAATATGTGAGAGACTTGGATGGTGGTCTTTGTTATGGCCATCTCTATTTTCCTCCATATTGCAGGCGTTGATAAAGTTGAAGTCAATGAAGCCAAGGAAACTTTACAGTATCCGTTAGTATGTGTATAGTGAGTGTGTAATAAAGAGTGTGTGAATATAATTAGTCATGAAATTATAGCTGCGTACAGGAAAAACAGGCAAATTTGCTGAAGTGGTGACTGGTGAGTATTGGGCTCCTCCTGCTCCACAATGCAAGATTTGGCAGAAAAAAGCCCGACCAGAAGAAGGCTGATGAAAAGAAACCCGACTAAAAGGCCGAAGTTTTCATACCCATATGCCTCACAACTGCCATGTATGTGAAGTAAATGGCTGTCGTCCATGTGGGCCGGTGGGAGGAGCCCAATCATTATTATGACAATCCAATGCCAGAGGTTTGAAATTTCTCTCTCCTATTTTTTTTCGCCTTCTCTTTACCTACAGCAATTTCATTCTCAAAGAGCACACACTTTAGGACCAAATGGATTAAAAATATTGTAACAAAAAGTAGGGTGAAACCCATAATAAGCAAAAAAGAATTAACATTTTAAGCAAAAATCATATAATGAGACTTGCAAACAGCATTTGTTTTTGTTAAATAAAAAAAAGGTGTGGACTCATTAATTCCATGCAACGTAATGGATAATATCAAGTGTGCCACTATTTAAATCGCTCAATTCCTACTAAATATAGTGTAGAGTGATAGGAGAACCTAATTGGTCCTCACCTTTTGAACAAAAAACATAAGAATGAGAGAATGAGACCCGCATGCATGAGTGGTTGGCCGGTTTACCAATAAGCAGATATAGCTTCAAAGAAGCAAGCTTTTATTCCAAACACGCGTGCTGATTATTTTTCGTTGGTTGGTAGTTTTTTCTGGGATTTATAATCTTTGAACGAATCCATGTGCCGGGTCCATATGTTGACTTTGTGATTTTTCTTGAAAACATGCTAATGATCGCTGGTAAACTCACACTACAAATTCTACCTTATGTTTATTTAAAATTATACATCCCAAACAACTATTTTTTTCAGTTCTTAGCACTTTGATCTTCAAGAAGAAGATGTCGACTAAAACCTTCTCTGAAAAAGCTATCGCAATTTGGAACGGATGGGAGGTCCGTGTATTGGTTTTGTTCAGTCTCTTCTACCAAATTGTTCTCATCTTTTTGGGCAATCGGAGGAAGTACAAAGCCAAAAATTGGTTAAGAATATGCCTTTGGGTTGCATATTTGTCTGCAGACTGGATTGCAACTGTTGCACTTGGTGTCCTCTCCTATAGAGAAGCTGCTAAGAAAAATCGATCATATGAAGCCAACCCCGTCATAATGGCTTTTTGGGCACCTTTTCTTCTCGTGCATCTTGGTGGTCCAGACACCATTACTGCCTATGCATTGGAAGACAATGAATTGTGGCCAAGGCGCTTGCTTGAGCTAGTAGTCCAGTTTTCTGTGGCACTGTATGTGTTGATAAGGTTCTGGTCAAGTGCCCCAGTTAATTTTCTAGCAATTCCAATGTTGATAGCTGGAATAGTTAAGTTTGGGGAGAGGATATGGATTCTGCGTTCTGCAGGCAATGATGAATTTAGAGACTCCATGCTCCCTCAACCCGACCCAGGACCTAACTGTGCTAAATTCATGGATGGCTACAGTGCCAAGAAGGCTGAGGGATTCAAAATCTCAGTAGGGACAATAGCTGATACTTCCACGGTTGTGAGAAGGAACAATTTTCCAGATGCATTGCATGAGGCCTCTTACTTCTTCAGAATTTTCAAGCGTTTATTTGCAGATCTCATCCTAAGCTTCCAGGATCGCGAGAATAGCAGATCTTTCTTCCTACACACAGAAATGAGTTACAAAAAAAGGTGATAGAGATTGAGCTCGGGTTCATGTACGATTTACTTCATACAAAGGCTAGTTTGATCCATTCTCGCCTTGGCAGCATTTGTCGTTTTTTCAGTTTATCATGCACTATTTCTACATTTATAGCCTTCTTGATCGTCGATAAGACTGATTCCACAAAGACTGATAAGATTATCACTCTTTTGTTGCTGGTTGGAGCTATTGTTCTAGAAATTTATGCAGTAATTGTACTACTTTCTTCAGATTGGACCATGCTTTGGCTGAGTAAGCAGAAGAAACCATTGGTGGATCTCATCTCTAAAGCCAATTCGTTTTTTCAATCATGTTTTGGATTATGTTTTCTATTACCTCGGAACAAGAGATGGTCGAATTCTATGGCGCAATACAACCTAATGAGTCACTGCATCAAACTTAAGTCGATTAAAGGGAGTCAAACCAAGAAGTACATTAATAAAATGTTGGAGAAATATTGGTACAAGAATTTGGAACCTGCCCCTGAGGGTTTGAAAAAAAGGATCTTTGAACAGCTTAAGAATGCAAGCAGCATATCAGATATCAGGGTTTCTAAGCAATTATTTGCTTATATTGGAGATGATGATGAGGCAAAGAAATGTATTCTTAATCTTGCTCAGAGCATGGAGGTAGACTTTTGACGGGACTAATGAGTTCATGCACGCACGGACGATCCCATCGATACGGACGAATCCAGACTCTGGCTAGGTGAGTCAATTATGTGCTTTACTGACGAACATATACAGACCATTCAATGCAGGCAATCAAACCCGAAACGGTTACAGAGACAGCTGTACAATCCGTTGAAGGGTAGTGATGGCACATTAAACGGCCCCAGACGTTACCAAAAGGAGCATTAAAGACCTCCATAACTACCCAATGGCTAGAAGCCATGAGAACATATATAAAGTCTCCCACATTGCTGAAGAACAGGTACGGATACCCAAAAACTCTAAGAAATGACTAAGAACAGTTGAAGAACTGACTAAGCAAAACCAAGAAATGAGATTACGGCTTCAGCAAGAGGAAAATCGTTCGAAGGGAAATCAAGAAGATGAGGGGGATAGCAACAGAAGAAGTGACCATCGAAGGCCAAACACTCCCGTTGAGCAAAATTCAAATATTCTTTGGGAGATGAGGAGGGAGATGGACGAACTAAGGAACGCCATCAAAGAAAAAACAGAGCGGAGCGTGGATCGGATGGTCCGGGCGACGGATTCACCATTCACAACAGCGGTCCTCGACTGCCCAGTGCCGTCGAAATTTCGGTTACCTCAGCTCGAGTCCTTCGACGGGCTGAAGGACCCTTAAGATCATCTAAACACCTTCAAGACGACCCTGAGACTTCAACAGCCCCTAGATGAAATATTGTGTCGCTCCTTCCCAACTACATTCAGGGGAGCTGCCCGAGAATGGTTCACGAAGTTGCCAACATCGTCAATCGATACGTTTGAGCAGTTGAGCAACGCCTTCCTGTGTCACTTTATTGGAGGACAACGACCAAAGAGGACCGCTGACCAGTTGCTTACCATCAGGCAGGGAGAAAAAGAAACCTTGAGGTCATATGTACAACGTTTCACGAGGGAAACACTAGATGTAGACGAAGCCGACGATATGGTGCAGCTGACGACCTTCAAAGCAGGGCTGAGGTCCAGGGATCTCGTCAGCTCACTCGCGAAGAACCCCTCAAAGACGATGGTTGAAATGCTCCTCAAGGCGCAGAAGTACATGAACACTGAAGACGCATTGGCTGCTATCAAGGACGCGGACAGACTAGGGGACAAAGGAAGAAAAGAAGACGATCATAGAGGGCAGAAGCGGGACCGTCCAGATCGTCGAATCAATGAAGGAGTCAGAAGGAAGGATGACAAAAATCCACAAACGGTAAAATTCACCCCTCTCGTTATGCCTGTTGACAAAATTTTGGCGCAGATTAAAGACGAGCATTATCTTAAGTGGCCACGGCCACTACACTCATCTCCTAACGTCCACGACAAAAGTAAGTACTGCCGATTCCACAAAGATCACGGCCACTACACCGAAGATTATAGGGATCTCAAAGAGTAGATAGAAGAATTGATACAGAGGGGGAAGTTGCAGAAATTTCTAAAGAAGGGGGAACACAACAAATTCCGAGATGAAAACAAAGGCCAACAGGGGTTCTCCTCCAGGAACGACGGCCGTCAATCACAACCTCCTCAAAATGTGGTATGGGAAATACAGACGATCGCAGGGGGGCCTACCACTGGGGGCTCATTCAAGTCACTCAAGAAAACACATCAACGACAGATGAATAGCGTCCATATGACACCCCTGCCAAAGTACAGACGAACCGATCAGGATATGACCTTCAACGAGAGTGACTCCAGAGGAGTGAAACAGCCTCACAATGACCCGTTGGTCATAATGCTCACCATAGAAGGATTCAACACCAAAAGAGTCCTCGTGGACAATGGTAGCTCTGCCGATATCATTTACTTTTCCGCATTCCAACAATTGAGGCTAGATCCCAAGAGACTTCGTCCATTTGATTCTCCACTCGTCAGTTTTAGCGGTGACAAGGTGTACCCCAGGGGCATAGTGACGCTGACAGTAACAGTGGGAACGTATCCAAAACAGTTGACTCGTCAAATAAACTTTTTGGTAGTAGATTGTCCCTCGTCCTATAACGTCATCATCGGAAGGCTAGCACTCAACAAGTGGAAGGCGTCTACATCCACCTACTGCTTGAAGGTGAAGTTTCCAACGGAAGAGGGTATTGGTGAAGTTAAGGGAGACCAAGTTCTACCTCGAGAATGCTATCAAGCTGTTTTAGCAGCTAAAGAGAACCATACGTGGGTAGTGGAAGAAAAAGAGGAAGAAAAGATGAAAGCACTGGAAGTAGTGGAGTTGATCGAGGGGGAAAGGACGAAAACAACCAGAATAGGGACAACATTGAGTCCTGAGATGAGAACGAGGCTCATTCGATTTCTCAGGGAGAACTTGGACGTCTTTGCTTGGAGCCATGACGACATGCCAGGAATATCTCTAGAAGTTATCCAACACAGGTTGAATGTGGATCCAGAGAGGAAACCCGTCAAGCAGAGACGAAGGACATTTGCGCCAGAAAGAGACCAAGCAATTGCTGACGAGGTGAGTAAACTCTTGACTGCAGGCTTTATCAGGGAGGTGTACTATCTAGACTAGCTGGCAAACGTTGTCCTAGTAAAGAAAGCAAATGGAAAATGGAGGATGTGTGTGGACTTCACGGACCTAAACAAGGCCTGCCCAAAGGACAGTTTTCCTCTTCCAAGAATAGACCAGCTGGTAGATTCCACGGCCGGGCACAAGCTATTGACGTTCATGGACGCATTCTCCGGGTACAATCAGATAAAAATGGCTGACGAGGATCAGGATAAAACCGCCTTCATCACTAGTCAGGGGCTCTACTGCTACAAGGTCATGCCCTTTGGACTGAAGAACGCAGGAGCGACGTATCAGAGGTTGGTGAATAAAATGTTCATCAAACAAATAGGCAGGAATATGGAAGTGTACGTCGACGATATGCTCGTCAAGAGCAGGGAAGAGCTCGCGCATCTGGACAACCTTAAGGAGACATTCGATACCCTTAAGCAATACCAAATGAAGCTAAACCCTGGCAAGTGTGTTTTTGGTGTCGCCTCCGGAAAATTCCTAGGATTCATGGTGTCTCAGAGAGGAATAGAAGCAAATCCTGAGAAGGTGCAAGCTATACTCAACATGGCATCACCCAAGACCGTCAAGGAAGTCCAGAAGCTCACAGGCCGGATTGCAGCTCTTAACAGATTCGTGTCAAGAGCAACGGACAAATGCTTACCATTCTTCAAGACCCTTAAGCAAGCCTTTGAATGGACCGACGAATGTGAAGCGGCTTTCCAAGAGCTCAAGCGTTACCTCAGCAATCCACCACTCCTAAGCCCATCCAAAGAAGGAGAAAACTTGTACTTATACCTGGCAGTTTCATCTACAACCATCAGTGCAGCCTTAATATGAGAAGAAGATAGGAAACAGCTCCCAGTGTACTACGTCAGCCAAGCTTTCCAAGGAGCTGAATTCAGGTACCCGAGGATCGAGAAAATCACCTTTGCATTGATATTAGCCTCGCGCAAGCTCAGGCAATACTTCCAAGCAAACCCGATCTTAGTGATGATGGACCAACCCATCAAGAAGTCTATGAACAAACCCGAGGCAGCAGGGAGGATGGTCCAATGGGCAATTGAACTCAGCCAATTCGACGTGGAATACCATCCCAGGACGGCCATCAAAGCACAAGCTCTGGCTGACTTCATTGCTGAGTTCACTCACCCAGACAAGCCGAGCATTGCCAGCATGGGCGAGACATGGGTGATACAGACTGATGGCTCATCAACCCAAAAAAGAGGGGGAGTAGGGGTCGTCATAACCACTCCTGACGGAGAAACATTGAAATATGGAGTCCAGCTAAAATTTCTAGCCACCAATAACGAAGCTGAATACGAAGGAATTCTGACGGGTTTAAGACTCGGAAGAAAGCTGGGGGCCAGCAACCTGCTAGTCCAAAACGACTCAAAGCTAATAATTGGGCAAATCATAGGAGAGTACGAAGCAAAAGAAGAAAGGATGCATAAATACCTCAAGTTGACGAAACGCTTAACCCAAGAGTTCGAAAAAGTGGAGTTCGTCTAGATTCTTAGAAGCCAGAATATGGCTGCAGACGAAATTTCAAAGATAGCCTCGTCGGAAGAAACTAAATCAGGGATGGGCTTGATGATGGAGATACAAAGGAGCCCCAGCATAGAAGAAATATCAACATTCGCGGTCGGGGGCACGAATAGCTGGATGACGCCCATCATGTCCTTTCTTCAAGATGGCTATCTGCCCCAAAACACAGATGAAGCTAGGAAGATCAAGAAGAGATCCGCCAGATTCATGATTCTCAATGATACTTTGTACAAAAGAGGTTTCTCCATGCCCTACTTGAGGTGTGTTGACGAAGGAGAAGCCGAATACGTCCTGAGGGAGGTCCATGAAGGGATCTGTGGAGATCATGCAGGCCCAAAATCCCTGGTAAGAAAAATTATGCGAGTAGGTTACTTCTGGCCGACCATGCAAGATGACTCAGCAAAGTTCGTCAAGAGATGTGACAAATGTCAAGGGTTCGGGAACATCCAACGGCTTCCATCAGAAAAGCTGACGACGATAATGTCTCCATGGCCATTCGTACAATGGGGAATCGACATCGTTGGCCCACTACCTCAAGGCAAAGGTTAGGTAAAATTCTTACTAGTTGCTATTGATTATTTCACTAAATGGGTTGAGGCAAAGGCATTGGCAACCATCACTGAGGCCAGAATCCAGGGGTTCATATGGAAGAACATAATTTGCAGGTTCGGGATCCCACGGACGATCATATCGGATAACGGACGTCAGTTCGATAGCCAAAGTTTCAAGGACTTCTGCTCAAGCTTGGGCATCAAGAACCAGTTCTCGTCACCAGGCCACCCGCAGGCGAATGGACAGACAGAGGTAACGAACCGTACATTGCTCAAGATCATAAAGACCAAACTAGACAACGCGAAAGGAGCTTGGCCAGAAGAACTACCCAACGTCTTGTGGGCCTACAGAACCACGGCTAGAACCCCAACAGGAGAGACCCCCTTCAGACTCACCTACGGTACCGAAGCAGTAATCCCTGTCGAAGTGGGAATAACCAGCACCAGGAGAGAAGCGTTCAATGAAGAAGAAAATGACGACCTACTGCAAGTTGACCTAGACTGCCTTGACGAAGTACGAGACAAAGCCTTCAGTAAGATGACGGAATACCAGAGAAAGATGACAGACTACTACAATAGAAGGGTGAAGCTTAGGAGACTCAACATAGGGGACCTCGTCCTGCGCAGGATAACCCAGGCAACCAAAGATCCATCCCAAGGAAAGCTCAGCCCCACGTGGGAGGGGCCATACAAAGTCATTCACTACTCCAAACAGGGCAACTACCACCTGGAGACCCTAGACGGACAAAGGCTCCCAAGATCGTGGAACATTGAACATTTGAAGAAATATCATCAGTAGATGTAACGAAAAGACACACTCGTCATTTACTATCAATAAATGAGTTATTCAGCCAATATTTGTGTATAAACCATGCCTGGAGAAACTAACGAAAGCCAAAAAATGGCTAAGTAACAAGATTTCGCCTAGACGGATGTAAGTTACTGACGAATATCACTTAGTGATCAAAAAGCCAAAAAATGGCTAAGTAACAAGATTCCGCCTAGACGGATGTAAGTTATTGACGAATATCACTTAGTGATCAAAAAGCCAAAAAAAAAAAAAATGGCTAAGTAACAAGATTCCGCCTAGACGGATGTAAGTTACTGACGAATATCACTTAGTAATCAAAAAGCCAAAAAAATGGCTAAGTAACAAGATTCTGCCTAGACGAATGTAAGTTACTGACGAATGTCACTCGGTGATCAAAAAGCCAAGAAATGGCTAAGTAACAAAACTTCCGCCTAGATGGATGTAAGTTACCGACGAGGATCACTAAAAAGCCAAAAAAGGCTAAGTGATAAAATCTCGCCTAGACGAATACAAATTACTAACATGCATCAAACAAAAAAGGAAGAAGGACATGCAATCACAAATACAAGAAATAAAATTAAAAGCCAGAGGCTAGCAGACGAATAACCATTGTTTCTACAATTAAAAGCCCATAAACGCTGGGCTAAAAATACTGTCTTAAAAAAAAAAAAAAAAAGGATATTGTTTAGCAAATAGATTTACAAAAATAAAAAGAGCCCAAAACATGACGGGCACCACAAAGGAATCTTTTCAAAGGAATTTTTTCCAAGTCTCAAACTCGTCAAGCCACATCGCCGGCAGGGGCATCCTCGGTACGAACGGCGTCATCAGGAGCATCAGCTGGAGCCTCAGTCTCGGTGGTAGACGATTGAACAGCTTCGTCAGCCGCCATCTCTTGATCCACTTCTTCCAGATCAAGCGCCTCCATGTTTACTCCTGAAGGGTGTTTGACGAGGTACCTCATCAGAAGCTCGAAGCCCTTGAAGTACCAACTGAAGAGCACGGTATTGTACTCATCAGTGGTCTGGAAGGCCGCTACCGATATGGCTGCAATAGTCTTAAGGCTCTCCTTGGCGACTACAAGTTGCTCGTCTTTCTCAACGTTCAACTGACGCTCCACCCTAAGATCGTTTGAGAACTTCTTTGCTTGCTCTCTCAGGGTATTTGCCGTGCCCATGGACTCGATGAGGTCCTTCTTCAAACCAGAATTTTCCGCCTCCAACGCCTCCACCCTCGAAGTCAGGGACGCCACCTTTGCCTCTTGAGTAAGATACTCAGAAGCAATGTGGAGGCTCTCCCCCAGAACCTGAAAAGAAGTACAAACTCTTCAGCAAAAAAAAAAAAAAAAATGTGAGGGGGTTACTCTCGAAAGGAGTAAAAAGTACTTCACCTGAACCAGCTTATGAACGTGGCCAGCAGCGACTGTGTTCAAGGAGACCCCAGAGAAAGCTTTTAATTCGTCAGCCGTCACAATGCTGTGGGCCCGTTCAACTGCCAGTTTCTCATCGCTCTAGATGCTTGAGCGGCCAACGTCCTCTTTCTCTTTCTCCTTCCCTGACAAGCGTGGCCTCTTGGAGACGGGAGTGGGAAGCTCCTCCACTGAAGTGGACGGAGAATCAGTCCTCGTCACCTCAGTGCCAGAGACGAGGGGAGTGACTGAGGCTGGCGGAGTGGCGGAAAGGCCCTTCCCTATAACACGCACGATCTTTTTGCCTATGTTGGATAAGGGCTCGTCCTTCTTGGCCCTCATCTTGGCGTACATATCTTTGTTGAATTTCGACGTCATCTCTGTCAAAAGAAAAACATTAGCCACGAAGAAAAGCACAAGAAAAGAAAAGGTCAGTATTGACGAAGCTAGAACTTACTCTTTTTTCCTTCTATGTCAATGTTTTTCAAGACAAAGGCAGAGGGATCAGGCCCGAGACAATAGAATGCGAGGGTTCTGGGATTGACGAGATCGTCCCTGTTCTCGATCGTCTGTGCATACTTAATGGCCTTCTGCACACGTTCTCTGTACCTGCTTTTTAGCTTTTGTCGTCTTTTGACTAAAAAATAAAAAAATAAAAAAAAAAAGAGGAGAGAAGGTGTTAGCAGCCTTGATTGTAAGCACGACGGGATTCAAGAAACGAAGAAGGAATATTGACGCACCTAAAGTCGGGGTTTCTCACCGACGACGTAACACCGGGAGATCACCCCAAACCTCGCTTGAGGGAGTCTCAAACTCGTCCCCAAACACATAGAAGAACCTGGACTTCCAATACCTGAACGACGAAGGTAATTTTTTGACGATTCTAGTACCTCTCTCCCAAGGCACTAGTTCATAATACCCATACTCCCTCGACGCTTTCAACCGATACAAATACACTAGCTCGTCTACCCTGATCATATCCCCGTCATTAGCTGCCAGCCATATCCCCATACAACTGATTAAAATTCTCCAAGAGTTGGGCATAAGTTGCCCCGGAGCGATACCAAAATGATCTAGCAACTCCATCAGGAAGGGATGGACGGGAAACCTCAACCCACAAATGAAGGCAGCCTCGTAAAAGCATACCTCGCCTGGGAAGAAGTGACACGCCCGGTCCTCCACACTGGGCAGACGAACCCTAACTCTGTCAGGAAACTGAAATCTGTCCCTAAACCTCGCCAACGTGTCAGCATCTAACCCACACTCCTTTCCCAGGGCATAAAAAGCCCTAACCTCTCGAGAGCCAGAGACGGCAGTATCTTCCTCCGTTGGGCTGTCGTTGGACGACAACCCAGTTTCAAGCTCACTCGACCTAACTACTGACATACCTACTCGCCCTCCAACCTCGTTCACGAACCAATCCAAAGACTGACGAAGCAAAGGCAACAGATCAGCCAAAGCAACGCTTAGACAGTTACCCTCAAAAACAAAATCCTCAATACTAGAGGAAACCCCCAAAAACCCTCCTAACCGAGCAAAAAGTAATGAAATTGAGGGGCAAGCTACCCTAACCTCAGAGCTACTAAGCATGAAAAACAAAAGACACAACAGCAAACTAAACCCCCATGGAATTTAGAACAAAAAAAAAAAAAAAAAAAAACACAGAAGAAGAGAAAATCAGAGGCAAAACCATAATAAGGCAAAGAGAAATAACACAGGAGGATGGGCGTACCTTAAGGAAGCGGTCAGAAGGAAGAACACCACCACGCCGGTTGCTAGTTCGCAGAAAGGTTGCAGAGAAAGGTCGCCGGAGAGGATGATCAAAGCAAATGAGTAAGAGTATTTTTGAAAAATGTGAACAAGGAGGAGTTTTTAACTAAGGCTTTGGGAAACTGAAAAAAACCAGCGGGAAGCCTAATAGTCCCACCAAATCAAAGCATTAATTCCACCCACCAGCGCGTGCCACGTGTTCCACGATTTGCGAAACGCCGCCGCTTTACATTTACTGCAGATCGAAATCCCAAAAGACACTCATAAACTGTAAAACTCCTCATATTCTATGATCGTCATTTAACTGACGAACACAGAATCGGGGGGCAACTGACGGGACTAACGAGTTCATGCACGCACGGACAATCCCATCGATACGGACGAATCCAAACTCTGGCTAGGTGAGTCAATTATGTGCTTTACTGACGAACATATACAGACCATTAATTGTAGGCAATCAAACCCGAAACGGTTACAGAGATAGCTGTACAATCCATTGAAGGGCAGTGATGGCACATTAAACGGCCCCAGATGTTACCAAAAGGAGCATTAAAGACCTCCATAACTACCCAACGGTTAGAAGCCATGAGAACATATATAAAGTCTCCCACATTGCTGAAGAATAGGTACGGATACCCAAAAACTCTAAGAGATCTCTCTAATTCTTCCCAATTACATTGTTTATTTCCCATAAAGCTCATTATGCTGACTTTGGCATCGAAGGCGCTGTGGCAGGCACCACACCGGTGACCATCTCCAAAGGTTGAAGAATCATCTCCGTCCGACGAACGTAACTGACGAGTTCACACTCATCAACTTTGATGAAACCATTCTTCGTTGGCACATTGCAACATATCTCTGCCATTGTAATGATCTGGACAATGACTCCGAAACTGTAAAAAATCTATTATGTGAGAGCAAATTGTTGTCGAATTATTTAGTGTACCTTCTAGTCATGTGCCCTTACATGCTGCCTAGTGGGATTGGGCAAATCAGATTTCAGGACACTTGTGCTGAGGCTATCGAGTTTATAGAAGAAAGGGAATATATATCAGACGAAAACAAAGCTTGTGAAGTGCTATTTAAAGTGAACATGGAAATTCCGCCATCTCAAATCAAAGGTGATAGAAGCAAGTCAGTGAAATTTGATGCATGCATACTTGCACAATCTCTGCAATTCCTAGAGACACAGNTAACTTTAATTACGTTGGGTCTAAAATTGCTTCTAATAAGCGATAGAATGGTCAGGTTTTAGGTAGAGGTGCTAGTAGACCTATCTAAAGGGAAACAGAGTTGATAGAAAAATTGAGTTGATGATAGAATCTTCTCTCACACCTTAGGAGGGAGCTGGAACTATGTATGTATAGTTTTTTTGTACAATAGTAAAGATATTTTACACTTAATGTGGATACTGCTGTGGGGCCGTGCTTCTCTTCTATAGCTGCAGTGGCGAGAGACCGGAGAGGGGAGGGTATTTGCTGGTTCTATGAAAGTGAATACCACCTCCCTCTCTTGGCGGAAGCGGAGGCTATTAAGTGGGCTCTCTCTTTTGCTCCCGCCGTGGGTAATGATTGCATTATTGTGGAATCGGATTGCCAATACTGTGTGCATCTTCTCAATGAGTTGGCCGAGCCGCCCCCCCCCCCCCCCCCCTGGAGGTTCTGGTCCTTGTGCTCTGAATTGAGGTTGTTTTTGTCTGTCTTAGATAAGGTTTTTGTGAAGTGGGTGCCTAGGCAGTGTAATACAGCAGCCCACACTTTAGCAAAATGGTCACTTTCTTGTAATTTCTTTGGTCCTTTTGATTTTGGGAATTGCCCTGCTTGTTTCTCTTCCATCATTTTGGAAGAGTCCAGGAGGGTCTTGTAGCTCTGTTTTTCCCTTCTTTAATAAAGTTCCTGGTTCATAAAAAAAAAGGTATTTTACAAGGATAGTTAATTAATACATGGTCAACTATGATTTGAACGTCTACAACCTGTCTTCCATTATTGCTGTCATGATTTGTGGGATTCGTAAAAATTGTAGAGGTTGACTTGTTTAAATTGTGCTTCACGTGCTCCCCTGTCTGTGCTATGGATGAGGCAACGGTTCCTAATTCCTTATTGCTATCCCCCCGGGCAAAATCATTTTGCTAAATTTCCCATTATGAATTGCCAAAAAATTGGTTAGTATTTGTTTTTGGTTTGAGGAAAATGTTTTTGTCATTGTTCATCAGTCTGGATTCTTAGATAACACTAGTGGACTTAAGCCTTAAATGACTTGAGCTAAACGAAATATTAAAAGTTCAAGATTTGTTCATTAATTTATTTCAAATACAAACCAAGCTCGGACTTATCAACAAATTAAATTATATGCTCAAATTTGGTTCTTTCTTGCCAAACAGGCTCAAGTTTGTTGACGAGTAAGAGTGATTTGATTAACTTTTTTTTTTTTGTTTTTTTTTTGTTTTTTTTTTTTTTTTTATTTTTTATCATATTTGATAAACACCGGCAGGAATGGGTCTTCCATCTCTTTGGAACAAACCGTCCAATGGAGATTGACAGACAACCTCTTGTCTACATCATCCAACCCTTGTCTTCCCACCCATTGGATGGTTGGACAACCATATAATAATGAAGGCACCACTCATGGAAACTCTAATTCTCCCACGCAATATATTAACCCACCAACCATGTTCTCCATTTGCAGGCACGAACTTTGAGAATTTCGCCACCATTAATCTCACATCTTCCATCACACATATTGATGGAAAGTGAAAAAAATTGTGGAAGACAGTCAACCTATGCTTCTATATAAATCAGAAGACTATTGAATAGTACAAATTTTCTATCTTACTCTTCCTACTCCACTATATACTTAACAAATAAAAACATACTATATGTTTATCTAATTTATTAAATTCTAAATTTATGCTTTCTATTATTTTAATTACTTAAATATGATGAGTTATTTATTTATTTATTTTAGGAAATTAAAATAATATAAGACATAAATTTAGCATTTAATAAATTAGATGGACATATGACATGTTTTTATTTGTGGAGTATATAATGGAGTAGGAAAAGTAGAATAGAAGATTTGGACTTACTATTGAATTCTTTGTTTTCTTGGGTTTCTGTGAGTTTTTAACTTAAGTATTGAAAAAGTTTAGGCCAGTTCCATTTTGGCACCTTCTGATAATGTGTTTTATTCTTGTAGGTCTTCTAGGGTTCTCGTTAAACAATTAGCCTGCTGATTTTTTGTGCATCATCAAATATTTCGACTAATTTTTTTTTTATTTTTATCTCTTCGCACTTTACGCTAATAACTAAATTATTATTGAAATTATAATATTTGAGTTAATTAGTCAAAAATTATCTTTGTTTTCTTGGGTTTTTGTGAGTTTTTAACTTAAGTATCAGAAAAGTTTAGGTCGATTCCATTCTGGTACCCTCTGATAATGTGTTTTATTCTTATAGCTCTTCCAGGGTTCTTGTTAAACAATTAGCCTACTGATTTTTTGTGCATTATCAAACACTTCAACTAATTTTTTTTTTGAGTTTGACTTACCTCTAGTAATTGTTTAACTGGAATCTCCTTTTTTTTTTAATAAGAAATTGCCACATCATCCATTAACTAAATAAAAAGTGGAGATTAAAACTCACTACCACTTGTTATTGTATATTTGAAATAAAGGACACCTTCAGTCAAAAAAAGTACTAAAGGTAAGTCAAATTTTTTATTTATTTATTTTTTATCTCTTCACATTTTACGCTAATAATTAATAACTAAATTATTATTGAAATTATATTATTTGAGTTAATGAATCAAAAAAAAAAAAAAAAAAATTTCTTTATGAACTTATAAAGATTAGATTCAAAATAATCAAAGAAATTTTTTTTTGGAGTTGGGTAGCAAGTCCTGAAGTCCAACTCTAGCATCCCGAAATGGGGTTCTTGTTTCTTCAAGATTTCCTATCAAGGGTGGGCTTCAAAGGCTAGAATCATTGAGTAGAGTGTTGCAATCTGAATCTCAATTGGCTATTCATGGCGAAGAGTAGTCGAGGCAAAGGAAGAGGTTGTCCCAAAGCTTATAGAGTATCTGTGTTAAGTTGTGAAAATGTGGCTGCACCACATGGCTCGTGGACAAATAAGGTTGCAGATCAATGTTTTGATGGTGGTTCTCATCAAAATGTTGAATATCGGGAAGATTACACTACTAGGCTAGATGATGCTCGAACTTCAAAGGATATGGCGGGTGCTTTGGATTTCTATATGAACAAAGTTTGGTTTCAAATATGTTCCGACTCATTATCTGAAAATTTATGAGACTATCTCTCTGTATTATTTAAAGACGGCATATCACTTATTAAAAAGTAATATATAAGTCTAAAACTACACGTAAAATGATTTTCTTAATCACTATATCATGGGATGTAACTTGGAACAAGATAGCTCTAAGTATATATGTTGGAGACATCTTTTCCTTTCTATAATACTGTCAACTTGTGTAAGCCTCTAGCATATGGGTCTACTCCAACCTTGAGCTCCTAACTGCAATGTTTTATAGAATGATTCAAACAGTTCTTCCCAACTGCAATGTTTTGAGTCGGAAAGAGTAAATTAAATGCACCTGCCATAACCATCACCTTAAAATAACAGGGGAAAAAAATAAATATCGTGGACCTTAAAAGTTTTTTTTAATTAGACTTCCACCGCTAGACAAAAGCACGTAACGTTGGACTCCGTCAGTAATGTTGACAGGTATTGAAAACAAGAGATCAAGGATTTGAATGAATCAGTTTGCTTGTGAGAACTTAAAGGCAAAGAAATGGAGTACATCTGGGGAGGGTGCAATGCATGGCAGGTATTCTTAATAAAAGAAGAAATCAAAAGCCAAAACAACTCCGTTCAAGCATGCATTATGGACCAAAAGAGATTTAACCAAATATGGACGACAATATGGACGGTTCTATCTAATCCAATCCTTCCACATTAAAGTGGTTAAACAAACAAACCAAAAGAGATTTAACCAAATAAGTCTTTTCATCCCGACAAGCAGAGATGAATTTCAACAATTGTACGTAGGTCCTTTTTCCCTCAGGTTATACCTTACACACGTATTAGTGCACATATTAGTGCACAGAGTGTGTGTAACACACTTGTGTGAACAAAAAACAGCACTTCCTTTAAATTTACTATGCAAAAGATCAAAGTTGTGTGTATTTTCCAACTTGATCTCTCTCTCTCTCTCTCTCACAATCAATCAAGAATGTATATATATACTCACTCACACACACACGTGTGAGTGAAATCCCACATTAAAAATTCATAGGGCTTATGCATTTTGTGTTAAGTGGTATTTCTACATGTTATATTAATTTTATCTCCCCAACACACCCACGAAAATTATGAAAATTTAAAAATGAAGTAATAATAACAATAATATTATTACTAGTATAATAAATATGATTATATTTCTTTTTTCTTTATTTCAATACAAATAAGAGAGAAAATAGCAAATTACTCAAAAATAAAAGTTATAATACATAAATTTTTAAGTATACACAATCCATAGTTCACCATCACCTTAAAAGAAGAAGGAAAAAAAAAAACTCTAAATCTTGTGGACCATAAATATTTTTAGATAAGGTATATCATTATCATAAATACTAAATGTGTATGTGAAATTGTTAATAATGAATGTATTATTCTGTCTCTTTTGAATCTGATATGTTGGGGAAAAAATCACTTTAAACAACAAAATTAGGAAATGAAATTTATGTTGCGCTCAAAAATTGCAAGAATGCATAATTAAATTCAAATTTTTTAATAAGCCTTTGAAGCATGCAATAAAAATAATTGTTTGATTCTAAGTAAAAGTGTTAATTGTAGCCTAACAAGAGCATAACAATAATAAATACTATGATTCAACTTTTAGATATATAGGGTACGTTTGGTACATTGAATGTAGATTACATTAGGAATAGTAATCTTTATTACTAGAAATAGAAAACATTGTAATGGAATAATTATTACTCTTCATAAGTTTGGATGTTACGTATGGAAAGCTTGTAAATGATGATGTATAAGGAAACTATATATTTTTGGAAATATATTAACTTTAAAACCTATTATATATATTAAGGAATAACTATTACATCCATTTTAAAGAGGAATAACTATTCTTCAATTTAAAGAATAGTTATTCCAATGTAATAATTAATCCATGTAATAAAGATGCAACCAAATGACTGAATTACTATTATACATGAATAACTATTCTATTACAGGAGCTATTACAGCATACCAAACGTACCTATATAGATATAGACTTGTCATTAACCTATGCGATACACTAGATAGTTAACAATTGTTAAATATTTTCAATGCTACAGTTAGTTGAAAATGAATGAAAATCAATATTTATAATAAGAAACAAAGATATACATATTTTGAAAAAACAACCATATTGTGTTTTTTTTTTTAAAGATGAAAGAAAGCCACACTATTTATGTTTCTACCATATTTAAACTTTTATGAAGTATGGAACAACAAAATGCAACAACTTAATGAATTTTTTTTTTTTTTTTAAAGTTCCATTTTTTGACACAATAAATAAATTAATAAAAAAACGATGTGTAAAATTGTGGAACTACTAAAGCTTATGTGGCAAAATATTAGAAAGTCAACTAATAATCAAACGTCTTCAGTTTGGTTTAAAACTCTCCATGTTGTTGAATAGTAGTTGGTTTAAAATTATCAATGTTGATGAGTAATAGTCGGTTTAAAACTCTTTATGTGGTTAAATAGTAATTGGTTTAAAACTCTTTAGCTTACTAAGTAGTAGATAATTTTTTTTTTTAGGGTGATGTAGTAGATAGTTTAAAACTCTTCTTTTGACGTAATAAATAACTTAATAAAAATTTATGTGTAAAATTGCCAAAACTTATGTGGCAAAATATTATAAGTTCAACTAATAGTTAAACTTTTTCGGCTATTATATATTATATAGATTATATATTGTTGCAATTTTTTGAAAAAAATTGGATTAAGATTGTAAAGTCAGTTTTTGTAGCCCAAGCCCAAAAGGTATGGATTAGGGGCCCAATGAACCCAAGACAATGAATTTGTAGAGCGTGGGTGAAAGAGCTGGGTTGGACGTGAATTAGACAAGAGTTAGTTATGGTATTTAGGGTGAACTAACATAAAAACGCACTTCAAAATTTCAACAAATGGATGTCCGAAGAGGCATATTATTGAATGGAAGATGATTACAACTCTTAGAGCTACAGTAGAATTATACTCTCTTTTTCTTTTCTGTTTTTCTCCCCTACTTATCAGAGGCGTCTTCTCTTTATATAGCACCCACTACCATCATTTTTACCGTTCACTTGTTCTTTATCTGAGCGTCCACTTGAGTGCATGTCCCATCTGGTATTTTCTTTAGCTCTCCGTGAGTAGTGGTAACTGAGATTATACTGTTCAGGGGTCTTCTCTACATTAATGCGGCCAGAAAAGCAGCTGCAATGCATTTAATGTGGTGGTTGCAGCTTGTCTTCTAGATATTTTTTCGTTCCTATCTTCTTCACATGTGCCTGAAGCCTCCCTTTATCCTCAAAGTCATTAGAAAGGTTACTTGAACCTCTCAGGTGTCTGCCCGACCAATGCTATTTGTATCCGAGGAGAATGGTCTCCTCGGACCATTGATGATCTATTCGGAATACCCCCTCGTTTGCCTCAGGGTAAATTTCTTAAACATGGACTCCTTCTTGAACATTTTTCTCTCTTCGAACATACAGTAGTCTTCACATAGGGCCCTAGGCCCAATATATTAAGTTGGGCTTTCACCCCCCACAAAGATTTTTTTGAAAAAAGAAAAAAAAAAGGTATATGTAAGGTTTTTATTAACTTAAAGACAATGAAAAACCAATTGACTACTCCATAAATCAAACACTAATACATTTAATATCCTAAACAACTTATAAATTACATCCCAAATTCATCATAAAGGTTTTGTGTTTTTTGAGTTTTTCATCACATTTACTCTCTCTCTCTCCCTCTTATAGTTTTGGTTTGAGTAATTCTTAGATATTTTGAAAAATGAGAATTTGATTTTTATTAAAATACAACCTACATGGCTATGTATTGAATATGTCTATCAATTATTTGAGTAATATCCATGTAAATTGTATTAATCAATTATTTGAGCAATATCAATTGTAAATTTGTGATGAGATTTGATTATCATGATAATCTCTTTAAGAGAATAGGAAATTTGAATCATTAATTTGAAATTTAAAACATTTTAGTTGTAAAAAAAAAAAAAAAAAACATAACACAATATAACGAAAGTTTGAATAATATAGACCACTTCAAAAAAAAATAATAATATCTATCAAGCACACTCAAGTTTATCAAAAAAAAAAAAAAAAAAACAAACAAACAACAACAAAATAGTAGAATGATATATTTGTAGAGATTAAAAAATGGAAAATAGTTTTAGAAATAGTTCAATTTTTAAGGATAACAAATTATCTTTAATAAATTTTGAAAAATAAATTATACATTATACCACATATGAATTAAGGAAGATAGTAGTGGGAGATGAAAATGTAAAATGGAGGAGAAAGGTTAGAGAGAGTGTAACAATAAGTTGAGAAATTAATAATGAGAAGAGTTAAAAATAAGAGGGATATGATATTTTGATTGTTAATAATGGAGATTTTAATTCACCTAAATGAGTAAATGTTAAAACAATTATAGGAAAATTAGAAAGAAAAAGGATAATGATATGGCCACTAATATGGCTTAACAAGAGTATAGTAATAATAAATATTACAATTAAGTAATAAAAAAATGAGAGAAAATAAAAATTAATTGGAAAATAATATCTAATTATCTTAAGGAGAAAATTGTGATTGAGAATAAGAAGATTACATGATTATACAAAAATTCATATAATGTTAAAAAATTTTAAAATAATATGTGAATAATGATAATAAATGTTAACAAATGTTAACAAATTAGTCAATCACATAATCTTTTTATTTTAAAATATTTTACATTAGAGAATATTATATGGAACAATATAACTGACGGATACAATTAATACAATGTTTTATCCTGTTAAAAAATAAAAAGAGTTAAATCATCATGAGCACTTTTTGGATGTGTAGAAAATAATTGTTAGAGGTTTTTTTAAAACTAAAAGAATAATTTTCTAATTCTATATACTTTTTTATAAAAAAAAAAAAAAAGTGCTATAAATAAATTTTATAAAAATGAAGATTTATTTAAACTTACCTTTTGAATTCTTTTGAGAAAATCTGTATTATTTTTTAATAATAAATTATATTAAAAAAAGATAAATTAACATAGAATTACACTTTATTGATAATTTTTATTNGATGAAAAACTCAAAAAACACAAAACCAAAATGTATCAATCCAAATAGAAATACAAAAAAAAAAAAAAAAAAAAAAATTCAGAGGATTAAGAATGACTAGTGTTTGTAAATGTTGATTTGATTTAGGTTTTATTTTTTTGGGTTCATGTTCTTGTTCACGTTGAAGATTGTTCTAGATTTGAATTCATGTCTTTTGTTTTGTTTTTTATTTTTATTTTTATTTCTTAAAATTGATTAATCACATGCTGATGTGACATTCTATAATGTCAATAAAAAAAATATTTTATTATTATTTTAGTTGTCACGTAAGCTTTAAGTATGCCAATAATGTACACTGTTTGTCATGTATGCGTTTTTTGTTAATGAGTTAATGGTAGAGACTAGATTGATTGCAAGTTAAAAAATAACATGGACCAAATTGACTATTATCAAAATGTAAGAACCAAATTGATTGTAACCCCAAAATGTAAAGGCCAAAATGATATTTTCACATTTTTTTTTTCTCTAGAAAAATGATATAATGTAACTTGGAATAATTCAATATATTTAATATTCAAATTTATCATAACATCACTTTTTTTATTATTGGAGAAGTGGTTTATTTAAAATTTGAAATCTTAATTCAACCATATTTAGTCGTTTATCTTTAGTTGAAACACAAATGGTTTTCTAATGAGCTTTTGTATGTCAATTGATAGGGTGGGATTTGCATTTACCCGATAAAAAATTGAACATATTTTAGCATATTTATAATGAAATATATAAAGGATCATATATGCTAATTGTATGCTAATAGTACTCACTTGAAAATTCAAAGACCTAAAATGTTCAATGAGTAAACTTTAAGAACTAACAGTGTATTTCGGGCGAAATATATAGATAAATATATATATATATATATATGTATGTATGTATGTATTCCCCCCCTTTAAGTGATATGTGTATGATAGTAAATTTAGATAAAAACATTTTCCATTATCTCATTTTTCTTCTCAACTAAATAAATGAAATTTATTTTTATTTTCTATCTTTTGTAGTCTATACCAAACTTAGAAAAACTAAAATATTTTCTATTATCCCAACATTTTCCATAATCTCAATTTATTTTCCAAGTCTAAACTAAACATAACCTTTACATTATATTTGGGAGGAAGGAAAAGACTGGAAAGTAATGGAATAATAAATAATAATAAAAAAAGAAGCTATTTTGGAATATCCTTTCAATTCCTTTGTTTGAGAATTTATGGAAGGAATGAGAAGATCATTATCTTATTTGGGAGTTTGAGTGGGAGCAAATGAAATTTGTAGGAGGGTACACTCATTCCTCAATTTTCCACTTAAAATCTTAAGTTTGCATTCCCTCAAAATTGAGAGAAATTGGAGGGAATGAAATTAAATTTAATAAAATTTTCACTAAAACTCTCTAAATATCCTTGTACATTCAGCTCTTTATTTTAAAATAAAGGTATAATAATAATGTTGCTATCAAATTATTCTATTTAATTGTTTGTAATACTACTCACAAATAAGGTTACTTCTGTACATTTTTTTAAGAAAGTTACTTATATTTATTTCCTTTTATTCTTATATTTTGAAACATTCAAATAAAATTACTTAATTGTATTTCATTCATTTCTTTTCTTTTTATTTCCAGTGCTTAATAAATACTTATATACATTTGATTCAATTCTATATTTTTTAGTACTTAGAGCATTTGTATCAATTTGAGCAAAATTTTTTATTTTTAGTAGAATTTTTTTTTTACACTACTAATTTTTAAAAACACTCCTGATATGGGAGAATTATAACAGGTGCCATGAACTTAACCCGTCAGCTTCTGTTCTGGCTGACGGGTCAAGACATGACGTAAGGTAAATGTGATGAAATGCACGCCAACTAACGGGCTGAAGTCCCCAAGTCCAACTGACGGCTTTTGAAGCCGTCAGGTTACTGAACGAAGCTTGAAGGCCGACGGGAAGTACAGGATGACGTCTTGAAAGGCTGACGATTCTGTGAAGACTATAACTTGGTCATCACGCATGGGTTTTAGAAATTACTTGTACTCTACGCCCCGTATCAGAGTCCTATAAGGAAAGGATTCCGCAATCTACGCGCATAAGGATTTCTACAAGGAAAAGACTTCTACTCCAAGGAAAAAAGGTCCACCCACTACTACTATAAAAACCCCAATACCCTCATGAGCCGAGGTACGCATAATTAACCCCTCTCTAGCACTCTAGAGTTGAAAGAAGTTCTAACTTGACCTTCGGAGGGTATTTGGCCGGCACCACACCGGTGCTCTCTGTGAGGTCCTTTTCTTTTTCATTGTGCAGGTGTTGTTTTTGAGCGAACACGCGTCGTACAACTCACTGGTGAGATTTTCGGCATCATCAGTTGGCGCCGTCTGTGGGAAACGCTTTCAAGTGACTAAGCCACATTATCATTTCCCGGTCTAAAGGGTTGCATGGTACTCACTCGCTCAATGGCAACTACTAATGACGTGCAAAGAGAGGAACCGCCCACGACTGCCCTTGAGAGACAAGTTCAGACTCTCAGTGCCACCGTGGAGCGTCTCACCAAACGGAACCTCGACTTGGAAGAGCAGCTGCGCCAGAGGGATACAGCACCAAATGGCCAACCAGAAGATCAAGAGGGGACTAGCGCTCCAAACAGGAACCAGGAGAGACCTGAGGGCAGCCACGCCCCAAGCAGGCCGGAAAGGCAGCATGTGAGCATGCCATCCCTCATGGATGCGACTCCACCACATATTGCCGCCGAGATGCAAGCAATGAGGGAACAGATGGAGGTCATGATGAACGCCCTCAAGGGGAGAGTCTCGAGCGATCTCGACGATCTAGTCAACCGTACCGATTCACCCTTCACTATGGCCGTGAACTCTTTTCCCCTGCCCCACAAGTTTCGCATGCCGAATATAGAAAGCTATGACGGGGTGAAGGATCCTTTGGATCACCTGGAGACTTTCAAGACCCTGATGCATCTTCAGGGAGTGGCAGATGAGATTATGTGCAGGGCCTTCCCCACCACACTTAAAGGCCCCGCAAGGATATGGTTCAGCCGACTGACGCCCAACTCTATCAGCACCTTTAAGGAGCTAAGCGCCCAATTCACTACACACTTCATTGGCGGACATAGGTATAAGAAGTCCACGGCATGCTTGATGAGTATCAAGCAAAAAGAGGACGAGACATTACGATCCTACATAACGCGCTTTAATAAGGAAGCGCTATCGGTTGACGAAGCCGACGACAAAATACTTGTAGCAGCCTTCACCAATGGGTTGCGGAAGGGCAAGTTTTTGTTCTCTCTATACAAGAACGATCCGAAGACCATGTCGGAAGTCTCTACAGGGCTACTAAGTATATGAATGCTGAGGACGCGTTGCAGGCCCGAGAAGAGAAGCCAGAAAAGGGAAAGGCAGGAGGATGCCGCGACCAGACCAAGGA
>NW_027070393.1:65523-110359 GCF_002906115.3 Quercus suber
AGGACCTAACAGAGAGCACCGGTGTGGTGCCGGCCAAATACCCTCCGAAGGTCAAGTTAGAAAGAATGCTCACAACTCTAGAGTGCTAGAGAGGGTTAATTATGCGTACCTTGGCTTATGAGGGTATTGGGGCTTTTATAGTGGCTTGAGGTTGACATCCCTTCCTTGGTGCGGAAGTCTTTTCCTTATAGGACTCTTCTTGTGGAATCCTAAACGTGATGAATAAGTCTCCTCCTTATGCGGAAGATTTTTACCAAGTATACAAGATTTCCGGAGACCTACTAGCGCAAGGACTCTATTTGGGCTCTTACGAGAATGGGCCAAAATATCCCTCACTAGGGGCTCAGCAGGCCCATGGATAACTAACCCACCATAATTCAACCCGTCCATGTCCGGCCTGTTCACATCAGGTCCGTCCACAGGGGGCCCGTGCAAATGATGGATCCGTCTATTCGGGCTTAAGAGATACTTTTCCCCTTTCAATTACCATGTCATCTTTGTTGTTTATGTAATCCATTTGTTTGTTGCTTATATAATCCAATTATATCGTTTATTTGTTGCTGTTTATTAATTGTGGGAGAGCGCACGATACCTCGTATAAGTTATCGGCTTAATGTACGTAAACAAATCATCAATGTCAGAAAAGAATGTGAAGTGACTACAATGTCATCAACAGAGGAGAACGTGATATCAGAGACTAACACCATCATTTCTTCTATCTTAGAGCAAATTGAAATCATGCTAAGTCCAAAGTTTCTTTTCTACCCGTTAGCCACCAGGGAGGTTAAGCAACTAAGGCAGTACATCAAACGCATAAATAATCTTCTGAAACATTTGGGAGCTGTTGGAGAGCTAGATAAAAGGGAGAATGTTTGGTTGGGGTGGGTGAGGGATATTTGTCTTCCTGCAAAGGATTTCCTCACTTCCTTCATAAGCAAAAGAGAGCTGAAAATAAAGAGGTGGGCAAAACTCAAAGCTCCTACATTTCTTGGTGCAGATTTAGAGCTTAGGAAGAAGATGAAGGTGATCAGGAGCAGGATCCAATATGCATATGGTAGAAGGCGGATATATGGAATGGCAGAACCTGATGAGGTAGAAAGGCTGCAGCCATCAAGGGCTTTTGAACTTGAGTCAATCTGGAGAGATTTGAGGCTAATGTGTGCCTTAATTGAAGATGTCCAGGGCATGGAAGAAAAAGGTGAGAGAGTGAAGATTTGGTTGGAGCAAATGGGAGACCTTGCTCTTGAGGTAGATGCTCTCAATACACAAATTCAAGGACATCATCAAAAAATGAAGGGAGGTTTACGTGGGGAGTTAAGGGTTCTGTCCTCTATAGCAGAGAAGAAAGAACAAATTAGCAGTAAGTTTCAAGCTATGTCTGAAAGAAAGAGTACTTATGACATTGGGAAATTTGAAGGAAATAGGTGTCAGATTTCTATGCCTGATATTATTGTTGAAGATGATAATAACAACTTGGAGGAAGCTGAACCAGGATCCTCACAGCAGGAGCAGCACACAAATACAGGAAGATGTATGGGGGAGATTGAAGAGGAAGTTGAATCAATAGCACCTAAATCAAGCCTAACGAATGCTATGATTGGTACCAGACCATCTACATCTGAAACTGTTGAAAGATCTTATACCAGCGATTCTAAGATAAGAGACATAGAGCAAGTTGAATCAATGGAAAGAGAACTGAAACTGATTTACGCTTTTCTCAAAGATGTTGAAGCAATTGAAGAACCAGATGCAAGACTCAAGTTCTGGGAAGAGGAAATGAGAGGTATTGCTCAGGAAGCAGAGGTTTTCCTTGGCCCCTATAAGCAGAACGTAAGAGTGGAAGAGAAGGGCTTCTGTAATAGGCTTGCATCAACAGTCAAAAATCTGAAAGCTGATTCCAAGGTTGTGAAGAGGATCTCTAAGATCAGGAAAAAAATTCAAAAATTTACAGAGAGACGGATAGAATATGGCATTGAACATGTTGAAGCATTTAACTCCACGTCTCATAAAATATATCAGAAAAGGCCTCCATCTCAATATTCTGAAGAATCTGATATCATTGGCTTTGAGGACCATGAATATGAAATAACGGAAAGATTGCGCACAGTTGAACCACATCGCTGCATCATTTTGGTTGTGGGAATGGAAGGCTCTGGTAAGACAAACCTCGCAAAATCAATATATGACAAGAATAAAGACCACTTTTGTAATTGTACCCATGCTTGGGTTCCTATATCTGGAAAGTGTAGTGCAGTAGAGATTCTGCAAGACATAAGGAAAGAAGTAATTGGATCTGATCAAGAACCAAAAGGGAAGCGATACCTTGAAGAAGAATTAAAGCAAATGCTTCAGACTTTCTTTAAGGGAAAGAGGTACCTCATAGTTCTGGATGATATCCCCACGGCCGGAGTCTGGGATGATCTCAAAGACACATTTCCAGATGAATCAAATAGGAGTAGAATAGTGATCACTACTCGTGACATGGCTATAGCTTCACATTCTGACTCAAGAATCTTTCAGTACAAACTGCACTTGCGAAGTATTGATGAGAGTTGGACATTATTTACCGATACTTTGAAGAATGAAGTCCCCAAAGAACTGGAAAAGCTCGGAAAAGAAATCGTGATGAGTTGTGGTGGTTTGCCACAGACAATCGTAAACAAGGGAAAACTATTGTCGGAGAAAGCTGCAACAATTGAGGAGTGGTTAAGGGTGCTAAACGAACTAAAAGGAGAAACAGGACCTTGGTTAGAAATCTCCAAAAAGGTCAGCAGGGAGTTGCCCCTAGAATTGAAAGGATGTCTATATTATTTCCTATTATTCCCTGAAGACTATGAGATCCCTACAAGAAGATTAATCACACTATGGGTTGCTGAGGGGTTTTTGAGACCAGGCAGGGGTGACAAATCTCCTGAACATTTTGCTGAGAGGTATCTGATGGAGCTGATAGATAGGAACCTGGTTCAAGTAACAGAGAAGAAGCCAAATGGTAAAGTCAGAACTTGTTGTCTTCCTGGTGCATTGAGGAAACTCTTGTCAAAAGCTATGGAAAACAAAATTTCCAAAGGGCTAGAGAAGACAGCTTCGAAATCATCTTCAAGCATTCAGTGGAACCGTTGGATTGTTGATCATCACAATTACACAGACGCCAGTAACACCAGCTATAATCATATTCATGGTGATAACATTGACACTGCTACTCTGCAAGCCTCTTATGAGAAATCCCTATCTTTTATGTCTTTTGATTATCGAGAAGGAAGCCAACCTGGGGAAGAGATAGGAAACTTTCTTGATCGGTGCATTTCCTACAGGTGCTTCCTACTGCTGAGGGTGCTTGATCTTGAACGTGTTTTCAGACCTCAATTGCCAAAGGTACTGAGGAAGCTGACTTTATTAAGGTACCTTGGCTTGAGATGGACTTACCTAGAGTCACTCCCATCATCCATAAGCAACTTGCTGAAACTCCAAACACTAGATGTGAAGCACACTTACATCAGTACTCTCCCTCCTTCTATTTGGAAGATGCAACATCTACGGCACTTGTATTTGAGTGAGAGCTATCGCAGTAGATTTGAGCCGCGACCAAGTGGTGCCTCTTTAACAGACCTTCAAACTTTATGGGGTGCGTTTGTAGATGAGAAGAGTCCTGTGAATGATGGGTTGGACACGTTGATCAATCTTAGAAAATTGGGTGTAGCATGCCGGTGTATGTCAAATCAAAAGGATGTAATGTCATCGAAACTTCAAGCAGTGGCTAACTGGATTCAAAAACTAGAACATCTTCAGTCTTTAAGGCTGAAATCCCATGATGAAAACAATCAACCTTGTGATCTACACATAAAAACTTTGTTTGGCCACACAAATCTCTCCAGTGTATATTTTCTTGGAAGGTTAGAAACTCCATCTATCGTCTCTGAATTTCCAGAGAACCTCATTGAGCTTACCTTGTCAGCATCAGCACTAACTGAGGATCCATTGCAGAAGTTAGGTAAGCTTCCAAAACTGAGGATTCTTCAGTTGTTCTCTAAATCTTATGTAGGGAAGAATATGTGCTGCCCTCAAAACAGCTTTCCTCAGCTTCGAGTTCTTAAACTATGGAAGCTAGAGGAGCTGGAGGACTGGATTGTGAAGGAAGGCGCACTGTCTCGTCTCAGAGATTTAGAGATCAGATCATGTGCAAGTCTGCATAAGCTTCCGGATGGATTGCAGCATGTTAAGACTCTCCAAGAATTGAAAATTTCAAACATGCCAATGGAGTTCACAGAACGGACTAAGGACAGTAACAGTGAGGATTGGTTCAAAATAGAACATGTGCGCTATGTGAGAACTGAACCCTGAGGTACTCCACTTTTTATTGCTACATATTCCTTTGCTTTTACCAGAAGCATTCTGAACCTTAAAATTTATAGTTTTTTTTTTTTTTTTTTACTGTTAATGTAACATGCAATGTTCTTTATTTTTATTTTTATTTTTATTTTCTTTATTAAACAACTTAGTGAATGGAATGGGTTAAATTGGGAGTTTCTTTCCTAGTAATATTCACATCACACTTAGAACGGGATATAAGTGAATGAAATTTAATTTGCCTAGGACCAAACAGTGATTCAGATTAACTTTTGAGTCATTGTCTAAATAAATAGGGTCAATAATGGACTAAATTTTACATTAGAATAGATAGGTTTGGATTACCTCCAATATTTTTTTAACTCGAGGTCTCCTTTTGTTTTAAATACAAACCAAGAATATTAACAATTAATAAAATCTTGGTTTTAAATACAAACCCAAAATATTAACAACTAATAAAATCTTGGTGGATTATATATTCCTCTAGGTGAGGGAGAGCAATTAGAGTGGATGAGCAATTTACGGCTTGAAAGAAAGAAAACCTTACTCTTGGTGAGGGATTGAGACTCTAAATTACTCGTTTCAAATTTTCAATTTCAAGGTTGGTTGGAATTGTGGAGACCATTAAGAAGGAATGCTGAAGCTGAAAATTCCATCCAAGATAAATCCTAAATATCATATCAAGATCTTGTGAAGGAAAGCCTTAAAACCTAAGATTTTTGAGGATTTTTACTAGGATTTTGATTTTTATGAAGGTCTTTATTGAAATCTAGATATTCTTTATGAAAATCATATTTTTGGATATCGAAAGTTTAAATATTTATTTTTTAATTGTAGAGAAAATCATATTTTTTTAGTTGACTTTAGAGGTTCAACTTCTAAGCAAAAGTTGACTGTAGTGTTTGAATCTTTAGTGTTGAGTGCACTGTATTGAACCCTTTGTTATACCTTAAAATTTGATTTAAGGTATAAAATTTTTCATGTGAAAAAGTGTAAACATATTAGCTTCATAATTGGAAATCTCTATGGTTTTAAGTATTCACAAATATGAGCAAGGATTGTTGTTAAAAATCCTACTTGGGGACTATTGTGACACATTTTCTTGTTTATCAGCTTTCGATGCATTTTGGGATTGAACAAAGATATTCCCAAGTTAAATTGGAGGATTTTTAAGGCGTCTATTAGTTGTAAAAGTGTGATTTTAATGGCTAGATAGATTAGAGATTTCCAAGACCTTGAAGTAGGAGTGTTAAGTTCAAGTTTTTTTTTTTTTTTTTGTTCTCTCAAGATAGTTGTTTGATTGTTTCTATGCGTGTACTTTTATTAGAAGTTGAAGTTTCCTTAAAAGAATAAATACTTCCAAAAAGTGAGGCTACACTCAAGAGTGATCTAGCATTGTTTTGTGGAGGTTTTGTGAACTGTAAGTAAATATGAATGACATACATGCAGTTTTGTTCATTAGATTCTTAAGTCAGTTAATGTATGAATGTTTACTATTTCTATAATGTATCAAAGTATTTTCGTAGTATTGAATATGAAATTTTAAATCTTAAATAACATTTTGAACTTATTTTTAAAGATTTAAGCGATTTTAAATGTTCCAAATAATTTTTTCTTTTCTTTTCTTAAATTGTGTTTTCATACTTGCTTAAGAATTATGACATATTTTCATAAATTCTCAAATTCTTATGTGCTCAAAAAGAGCTAAACTTAAGCATGCTATGTTTTATGTTCAATTAGATGTTGTGCTCCTCCAGTCTTCCATATGTCATCAAATTTTGAAAAGAATATTATGTTATGCAATATGGTATGCGAATCATTAAGTGTTTTCAATATTGATGAGATATATCATATGTAAGCCCACTCATAGTGTGGTATGTGCAACTAAGTGATATGCTAGATCCCTTGTCATAAATGGTTAGATGGTGGTGTCCACTCATAGAGCGATATTTGAAAATGTGTGATTTGTGTATGTGTAACATTATATAATGATCAAATTTCTGTATACGGTTTTGAATGATATTAAGACTTTAAATGCATATGATTAATTGGTTCACTATGTGCTTTTGAATCATATCTGACATTATTTAATTAGTTGATATAAAATTCAAAATATTTGTATGTCACTTGACTCTATATTCTAGTTTATTGTGTATAATTGCTTATTGGGCTGTGTAGCTCACTGTTTCATTGCTAACTTTCAGATTAAGGTTTAACTGTGAGCTGTAACTTTGGAGCACTCGGTATGGTACGAAGATAGAGTTTTGGAGAGCTTCAATGACTTTCGATTATGATTGGCTTCATTTACTGGATATTAGCTATTTCTATTTCATTTCAGTTTATATGACATTTGGAATTTCTTTCAGTTATGGATATTTTAAGGACTGTAAGAGATTTATTTGATTGTTTGTTTATTTGGAGCCTTATTATATTTTGATATGTATTAACTTTAATTGACATTTGCTAGATTGATTCACTAATTAGTCATGTATCTAATTTTGTGTTTTATGGATTTGGCCGTGACAATTAATTTACAAGCTAGTAATCTTTTCAGGATTATTTACGTACCTGTCATTACTCTTATTAATTAATTGTTGAGTTAGTGTTCCATTTATTTTGTTGAGAGGGAATCAATGTAATGTTTAGAGAGATGGGAAGTTCAGAAATATTGTGGGGGATTTCAAGCTCGGTCCAAGGTCACTACTAGTTGTTAGCTCTTCTTTTCATGTGATGTTTTATGCCAGGAGGTATCACCTGTAGCAACCATGGCTGCAGCCATATCATTCCTTGACCCTCTTGTGGTTTTTGCTTTTTCCTTCTTATTCTTTTTTCAAATAAAAAAATTTAGCATCGTCTGTTGCTTCTTCTTGCTGGAGAATGGAGACAGTGGGGGTGGTAATTTCTTTTCTAACGTGATAGCGATCATGTTGTGTAAAGTGTTCGTGGTGTGTTAGCAGAGTCCATAACAAAATGATTGTATTTTTTGTCTTTATTTTGAACATTGTTTTGTAAATTTGTGTGGGAGTTCATCTTGTATTGGGTAGAAGATGCGAGAAAACTAGAACTCGATTTTCACTTGAGCGAAATTGAGGTGTTGGGCAATTCAGATTTTGAAAAGCAGTTGCACAACAGTTTTGCCATACACTCTGAGGAGATTGTGGCTGGAGCTAAATTATCAGAATCTGAGAGAAATTAGTTGCTAATTTTCCTACAATACCAGCCCCTTGCCCACCTATTTAAGTGTCATTTCCCATGAATTTTTACAGCCAAAAATTCTCAATTGAAGCGCTAGATAACCCTAGATCAAAAACCCATTCCTATCTTCTCAGCGAAAAAGAAAAAAAAAAACCATTCCTAAATCATAATCAAAGTTAAATTTGGTAGTCTCATTTTGTCAATCTTGTAGTTCTAGTGCAGACACCAGTGGTTTCAATTTTTTTTTTTTAATCTGTCCTTTGAAAAATCAAACATATTTTATAGAATTCTGGATCGAGCCAACTCAATGAGTACTACCAAACTGGGCTATGTCCATTCCATATCCAAAATTATCTCCCTCGGTTTCTTAAATGTATTATCCTAGCAAAAATCTATAAATCCCACGGGATATGAAAAGATACCTCTGTACGGCAATTAGTCAAAATACAGCTTATATAGTATGTTTTGTATAAATAAAAATGTGTCTTAATTTATCGACTTTACTTCACATAACCACAATAAATAATATCTCGTATATCACTAGGTCTTGATGAGACTATTATCATGGGCACAATATATTTATTGAAGCGTCATTACTCAAACCGCTTAACTCATATCAAGTATCATATAAAATTATACAAAGACTCCTCCGTCAAACCATAAATAGATATAGGATCATGCTAGCGAGTACCCTTTACGGCACCAGTTAACAATTTATTTTATAAAAAAAAAAATTTACACCACTTTTATAAGAAACAAAAAAATTTGTCAAAATATTAATTATTTTTTTTATAAAAAAATTAAATAAATTATTAATTAATGCCCGTAAACATTTTCCTTAAATATATAACTAGATAAAAAGTTGTTAATGGATACTATAAGATTATGCTCACCCGCTCGCAAACTACCTAAGAGCCACCGCTACGTGTCTGCCCAATAATTTTTCCCACATAAGATAGGAATAAAACCAACTAGTATATATAGGCTTGGCACGTCAGTTCTCCATCAATTCAGACCGGTAATATCCTGTTCAACAGCACAAACGTCCACGACTCTTCACACAAACTCATTGCTTTCTGCATATATAATTATACATAACAAACTCTCTGCTGCATAATCCAACAAGCTTATCACTGATCAGTGACAAAGTCTTTATTACAGTGTCTCTCAGTCTCAACCATGTTCAGGCTTCTCTCTATCTCCTCCAAATCCATATCCAATTCTCTCAGAAAATCCAGCTCTATATCATCCTATTCATTTACTCACTTAGAAACCCATCTCTGTAATCCAACAAACTCTCCCATCTCTTCAAACTCATCTGAGTTTCCCTCAAACCAATTCAATTCTATAAATCCAACCAAAACTCCAGATGGGTATTCGTTTTCTCACCGTTTTGATCGAAATTTCAGTTCTTTCGGCTCCAAGATTGGTTTTTGTAAGGTTTCTTCATCTGGGTATTGGCTAAATTGTTCAAATTTGAGGACTTGTGAGAGAAATGGAAGTGAGGTTTTGAGGGTTCAGAGGTTTGTAAGTGGATTGAGGAGTTTCAGTAGTGAATCGGACAGGGAATCTATGGAGTATGATGTTGTTATTGTTGGGGCAGGACCGGCCGGGTTATCGGCGGCAATAAGGTTGAAGCAAATGTGCATTGAAAAGGGGGTTGATTTATCAGTGTGTGTTGTTGAGAAAGGTGCTGAAGTGGGTATGTTTCTCATATCAATTTGTTGAAGTTTGAATTTGATTGAATATGTTGATTTAATTCAGGCTTAATGGTCACCTAGTTAGTTACCTTGTCTGGAAAATGGTGATAAGATTAGCTTAATGGGACGTAGCATGTTAAAGTAGTTCGAATTTTTTTTGTAATTGAAACTGTAAAGACAACTTTGAATGAGTGCATTTTATTTTGTTCTTTAATTTCTTTCACTAAATTTTGTTGATATATGTTCTGAATACCTTTTTGTGATTTGAATGATCGGTCTCTTTTCTTTATCTTTGGAATTTTGTGTGCTAATGTTATTGGAAAAGAAAAAAAAATGTGATTCAATTATAATTTGACATCACTGAGGAAACCTTATTGTAACATGCATTTCATGTATGGTGCTTTTGAATCACTTTAATTTTCATTTGCATTGCAAAGCATGTGTGAGGCAAGGTTTAGCATTATGGTAGGCCTGGTCAACTGTGAATCCTCTTGTTATTTAAGAATGTCGGTAACAATATTCACATGGCCTGATAAAAATGAATATAAGGTTAAGGTGCTAATGCTATAAGATTTGTAAAAATTTAGAATTGTACATATTGGTATGGATGAGTCACAATAACAAGAAAGGACAAAGTTACAAAAGATTGCATTTTTAAAAAGTTAGTTAGCACCAGTTGGAGACAGTATAAGAGAAAATCCATTTGAGATGGTAATTCATAGGCAGAATTGAGGTGGAGGTTCTACAGAGCTATGGAAAGACAAACAATGGACATGGATTCTGATTTAGTAGAGATTTGTTGACAGAATTGCATTGCCTGAAATAGATGTTTATTTTGGGTAGGTCCTGCCACATAGATAGGTCGTACAAGGTTTTTCTTTAATTCATTTTATCTTCTCCTGTTACTGCTGGATGTTATGGAATATGAAAATAGGATTCATTCTTGATACATAAACAAGCTCAATCAAAACTTCTTCTTTTTCCCAATATTTCTACAGTAGACAGTTTAAATCCTTTTTATGAGGTCATTGCCCTTAAACAATCCATGTCAACAGTCTTCTTTATTCTCATGTCATAATAGGTGCTCACATTCTTTCTGGAAATGTTTTTGAACCCCGGGCATTGGATGAACTTCTCCCACAGTGGAAACAGGAAGAGGTCTCTCTCTTTCTCTCTTCTGTTTCTGCTTCCTCAAGTTTTGCTTCAAATTTTTCCTTATTAATTATATGTTAACAATTGTTTCATATAATCTTTTGTAACTTAGGTTATGCATATGAAAATCACGCAATTTACTCTAGGAAGATGGGACCAATCTGCCACATTTCTTCTGTTGTGTATGTTGCCTACATCAGATTGGTTAGACCCTCTATGTGGACCTTGTAAATTAAAAAATAAAAACCTTTTTCATTTACCTCTCGTAAGATGTATCATTTAAAATCCAGAGAGACTTTCATGTATGGATGGCCTTATTGCCTAATGGAGCTTTTATTTTTTATAGTTAAGATAAAGTTTCATTAAAAAATACTAATTCAAGTAAAAGAACATGAGGTAGCCAAAAAACATACAGAAAAGACTCAAGATTATGTACCAGTATGAAAGATGGAGGTCCCAGCTTCAACCTGTCATGGCCTGGATTTTTTAGGTTAGCAGCCATGCTATCCTTTGGAAGGGAAAAGTTCAAAGTATAATAATTAATCCAAGGGTGAAATCCTCTTTCCAATTCTCAATTCCAATTGCAAATATCAACATCAAGGTCATAGTTATCAGAAACATATTTATCCATCAAAAAACATAACTATGTAAATGTATTCACATTGTTATATGTATATCGGAGAAGTTACAACTATATAAATTTATCAAGTGGTAGATCCATTGTGAGATATGAGTAATGCTTTGTAGTTCATAGGATTAAATCCTGTTCTTTTATATTTTCTTTTTGTGATCTATGGTTCTGCACACAAAAATTGGTCATGAACTAAAGTTTAGGGACCAACAATGTATTTTTCCATAATTAAATGAGGAATGAAAAGCTGTTGAGGGATAATCTGTTAATGATAAAGCATGAGGAACTCACTATCAACTGAATTTGTTAATTGATATTTCACTTGTTTTCTATTGAATTTTAATCCATGTTCTTTTCCAAATATACCTGCAGGCACCAATAAGTGTCCCTGTTTCTTCTGACAAGTTTTGGTTTCTTACAAAGAATCGTGCATTTTCACTTCCTTGTCCTTTTGATAACAAGGGAAACTATGTTATAAGGTATTTGTATATGCTTTTATAATGCATGGAGCATTTATATAGAAATGTATGTTCAAAATCCAAACACTGCATTCTTTGGCTGGCCTTTTATTTTTAACCTTCAAAAAAGAGGAACCCACATGCATGTATGCCATGATGATTTCATTTCATTTGTTGCCAAATCTACCTGGAAATAGCTCTGGCTTTGATTCTGTTATGTGCCTATTATAACTCACTACAATCATTTTGATCCATTGTTCCCTGGATAACTTGACTTCATGTAAGTAGTTAATTTGCAGTGGAATTAATAGAAGCTTGCTGGTGTCCTAGGATTTTGCTTAAGTCTACAATTAGAAAGAAGACTAACATATATATATATGTGTGTGTGTGTGTGTGTGTGTGTGTGTGAAATTGGGTTTTTGTTGACCCTGAAATTCTTTTGCTAGTCAAGATGGTTCATGATAGAATCTCTTTACCAGAAAAAGGCTTGTTTGTTTACTCATGTTATGCAACCATTACTAAGTTACTGTCTGTGTCATTCAAGGTGATAGATTCTGTTGTACCTTACTTATTAGATGCCTCTTTCATCGTATTGTGTATGTTTGAATGCAACCCTTCTTTTCAGATGTAATTGTTTCAAATCTTTTTGAACAAGCCTCTTGTTGACCCTCTGATGTAGTTTAAGTCAGTTAGTACGTTGGATGGGGACGAAAGCTGAAGAATTGGGGGTTGAAATATATCCTGGCTTTGCTGCTAGCGAGGTACTCTTGTTTTTGCTCTCTTGTTACCAATCAACATACTAGTGAACAGTTTTTTAAATACAAGCTATGGAATTGGTCAGATCTTATATGATGCAAAGGACACAGTTATTGGCATTGCAACTAATGATATGGGAGTTGCCAAAGATGGTTCAAAGAAGGAAATTTTCCAGCGCGGTGTCGAATTGAAAGGCATCTCTCTCTCTCTCTCTCTCTCTCTCTCTCTCTCTCTCTCTCATTATATAAAATCTCTGAGGTGGGAAATTTGTCCTCCATACTCTGTTATAAGGCACATCTGCTTTCACTAGATATTGATATTTTCATTTTAGACTTGTCAAATAACTGAAATACTAATTGGAATACTCTGTGTGGGTTGAGTCTTGAGAGTGGCCACCACATGCAAACGACACTAAAAGTAGGATTGTATCCGAGGCATCTTAGGCGGGACCAGCATTGTTAATGACCATTTGACATCTTATAGTGTTTTGATTGACCAAGTTTTCCGAGCTTTTACATGATGGTTGGTAGGTAAATTATGGGTTTTAACTTGAATAAACAACTCTGTATATTGAAATGTACATTTTTACTTTTTACGTCAGTAAAATGTTTGGCATTAATTTAACATTTTAGACAATGACACCTGCCTCTCTGTTGTTATTCTCCTCCTCAAAATGTAAAATACTCACAGACGATGACCTTGATATATTGGTAGGTGCAAGCATACAAGTAGGTATTAGTACAATATATATTTTGCATAGAATGATCCTGTTATGTGTTTTTATATGTTAGTACAAACTGATATGCAAATGTGAGAATACTATGCAGGGCGCATAATGCTTCTAGCTGAGGGATGCCGGGGATCAATATCAGAGGTCTGCAGAAAACGTGTTATTGCTTTAATAGGTGCAATATTCTTAAATGTGAAGCCCTTGCTGGTCAAACTTTATTGTGATATCAGGACCTCTTTGTTTTACATTGCAGAAAATAATGAAAAAATACAACTTGAGAGAGAAAAGGCATGCTCAGCATCAGACTTATGCTTTGGGAATTAAAGAGGTAATTGTTTTTTTACCAATTATAGCTCATAATGGGTGCTAGCCCATTCATTTCATATCTATTCACTTTGGGATGTATGAAAACTGACTTCTTTAATTTTAGAGGTTGTTTGTTAAAAATTACATATGTTAGCTATTAGCCCTAATATGTGTTAATATAAGAGTGGTTTTGATTGTTTTTGTCCCTATGCCTAGTTGGTTTTCTACCTGTTCCCCCTTACTGCTAAGTGATGCACAATCTTCCATAATTTTATATTGATGTTATTATATGGAAAATTGATTCTTAAACAATGGGCAAGCCCTTGAATAGAGTTGTAAGCATAGTTGAAGAATTAGTAACTTTCTCTTTAAATATATCTTTAAGCAGTTGTGCCATCAAGATTTATCAATATGATTATGAGTTGGTATATTTGATTCAACCTTACCCACCCAAGTAATATGCTTTGATGTAAGAGAAGAATTTCCTTAGTTTTCACCCACTTAATGCATACAAGAAGTTTATGTTGCTTGTTCCCAAGTTCAAATGCTGTGTCATACTCAGGTCTGGGAAATTGAGGAGGACAAACACAACCCTGGTTCTGTGATTCATACTTTAGGTTGGCCCTTGGATCAAAAGACATATGGCGGATCATTTTTGTACCACCTTCAAGATAGACAGGTAAATTCATTACTAAATTCTTGATCTGAATAACCCATTTATTCATAAATTGTCTTTCTTGATCATGCAGATCGCTATTGGCTTGGTGGTTGCTTTGAATTATCAAAACCCTTTTTTGAACCCTTATGAGGAATTCCAGGTAAAGTTCTTTATTTCCCTTTTTTAAGATAAGTAAATATTATATCTTTTATGCATATGCTTGTGGATCTAAAGTATTGCATTATGTTCTCTTAGATGTATATAAAATTATATTATAATTCTGGGGGATCTAGTTTCTGTTTTCTAAGGAGACAGATATTCTTTTTCAGGGGTGGGTACTATTTTGAACCCTCATTGTGCACTCCTGCATAATATTATTAGTAGCGGTGCATTCAAGCATTTCAAGGAAATGTCTCCTTTTTTTTTCCCTTTTTTTAACCATAGCCTTGAAAGGCAGGCGGCTATAATTTATTGTAAAGTAATTTCTAGAAAATGGAGCAATTATGAAACTGATATCAATATTTAGAAGAAATTCATTTTTTGACATTGTGGGTGGAAATAGCCAAAAAGGGCTGTGGATAAAAAATTTTACTGGAATGCATTTTTAGCTGCAGAAACAGTGAAAAATTATTTGGCTTCTGCATCCTATTACTCATATATGATTAAAACTAATAATAACAAAGTAGTTTTTTACGGAAGGATTCCTATAAAAGATTTCATTAACTCCTAAGTCAAGACAGGTAGACCTAGCAGCAAAATTCATGAGTTTTGAGAATTTATGACAAATTCAATTAATTCAATTCAGTATAGTCATCGGTACTACTGTTCCTATCCCAACTATTTGCAAGCTTCTGTGGTCAAGCTATATTTTTTATAAATTCAAAATTAGCTCATATTGAGCTATTAGCATCGCATCACCTACGTAAGTAATGTCATTTTCCGGGTAGGCAGTTTTTGTTTGGAGAAGGACCCACCATGAACTTTAGTTTGCAGTTGGTGAGAAGTATCTCCTTTGTTTTAAGGGTTTTTCTTTTGTTGGGGGGGTGTGAATGAGGGTGGTGCTCATATTGACTGACACCCTAATTTATTTTCAAAACATCAATCCTCTTTTTGAAACATAATAAATGCTACATTTCAACCTCAAATTAAAATGATTTGTTTCATATAAGTACTGCTATTTGGGAGCTATTCTAGTTGAGGTACAACTCATCGTGAATGGGAACTAGTTTAATGACTATCTATTACCCTATCAAAAACACACTGAATTAATGCTTATTTTCCACAAGGCCTGTTATTGATAGGAGAGATACATGCAATGAACTTAAGTGAATCCAGGGGTGATCTGGGGTGGATTTCCTTATATGACAAACATTAGGCTGGGCAGATTCACTAATATCTTTTGGCTATTTATACGATACGTCATTTGGTTTCTTGTGTTAGTTCCAAGGATGTGTTATGATGTCTATCCCTGCTCTAGTTCATTTAGCTGTGGATACAAGTATTTGGAATCTTACCCAGTTCTACTATTGGTTTCTCTTCTTATAGAAACTGAAACATCACCCAGCCATCAAACCACTCTTGAAAGGTGGGAGTGTTCTCCAGTATGGTGCTCGCACTTTGAATGAAGGTGGCTTTCAGGTATGCCAGTAACCCCTAATCCACTTTCAATATACAAGAAACTCATCAAGTTAGCAGAATAATCAAAAGTCAATTCTAAATTTCCTGCATGTGGCCTCCATTGTGGTCTTGTGGATCAAGTTTTGTATAGAATATTTGATTTCCCCAACAAACAAATTCTTATGTGTTTGCTTGCTGTTATAAATTTATTAAAATTTTACTTGGTGGTTAAAGGTGGAAAGGTCTAAGGACAAAATGTTCATATATTGGGTGCCTATATTTATCAATCAAGTTAAAAAAAAGTTATACTGGAGGGAGAATCATTTGTTCTTTATTTTCTATTAGTGATTTAACGGTTAATTACTAATGATATGCCGTTCTTTGTTGGTTATTATGTGTTATTCAAATATGAATATGATTCTAGTTAAATTTCAGTCTATTCCATATCCAGTTTTCCCTGGAGGTGCAATAATTGGATGTTCAGCTGGCTTCTTAAATGTACCAAAGATAAAGGGGACTCACACTGCAATGAAATCAGGTACCACAACAACATTCTAATCGGATGACTTTTATTTAATCTTTATTGCTGCTTGAATATGTCTATTTGAGGATATTTTAAATTAATATAAACAGTGTAATAGTTTGGAAAGTTTGAATCAAAATGGTCGCGTGCTTTTCTTTTTCTTTTTCATTTTTATCTCTGTATATGAGAGTGTTTTCTTACATATATCTTCTTGGATATTTAGAAAGAACTGAGGGGAAGGGGGGAGAAACAGAAGCAATGGCGTTTGGATCATGTGGCATTTCCACCCTGACAAACTAGGAGTGGATTGTGGAGGGTGAGGTCATGGGTTCAGACCAATGCATGTTTGAATTTTTTTTACCTATCAAAAAAGGGACTAGCTTCCCATTCATTCATGTCCAGATACTATGGATGTGAGCATATCCCCATAGAAATTTGTATAGTTTTTTTTTAATTGGTCAAATCAGTATTCCATGTGGCTGAAACCAATTTTTTGATTGAAGAAATTATTGGTCCTTGTGACCAACCATGGTTTTGCTATATTTACTTTTTCTTTCATTTTGTATCTATCATGATTCAATGTGAATTTGCCTCATCTTTGCTTTTTCCTTTTGTGGTCACAGACAAATAAATATATTTGTAATTTTTGTTACAACGTTAAAAAAAATTTACTTCTTGTAAATTGTATATATTATTAGATGTGAATTTTCTTCTTTTCTAGACACGTGATATAAATTTTTTGTTGCCATTTGCTCTTCTTCCTGTAAATTTATGTCATGGTAAATTAGAGATGATTTCATTTAGGTTTTCTACACCAATAGAATTACATCCTATATTGCTCTTTATTGGCTACCATTGCTGTCTATTTGGAATGATTTATTAAATATAGTAATATATTCCTGTATATGGATATTCATTCATAAGTCAGAGTTCTAGATGCATTCACAACATTTTCATGTGTACCTATTAGCAATAATTTTTGATAGATACTATAGTATTTCAAACCTATGGCATCCGCTCTATGATGATTGTTCTTTATCATCAAACCAAGACACTAATTAGTTTTTGGTGTAGATGGGAATTAAACCCCAGATCTCTTATTCAAGAGATAAAAAACTTTACTAGTTGAGCTAACTAGAACCCACCTATTAGCAATAATTAAGAGGATTGCTTAAAATTCTGTCATTTTTTCTAATTTTCCTGTTTCTTACAGGAATGCTAGCAGCAGAAGCTACATTTGGTGTACTTCAAGAGGGCTTGAATCTGGAAACATATTGGGATGCTTTACAGAACTCATGGATATGGGAAGAACTATATAGAGCTCGGAACTACCGACCAGTAAGAAGCAATTCACTATCTCTAATTTCAAAACTATTATTTCCTGAATTTCAATCTATAGCTTGAAGTTTTACTGTGCATCTCTTTAAACTTCGTGATTTCTTTACATGTCTTGCGATGGTTGAAAAACATCCATAAAGTATACCTCAACTTGCCACCTCCTAAATGGATTGTATCAATTGAATATTAGAGCAGATTGCCCATAAATTATTATTTGTCTAACTGGAAAGATGGTCAAAAGAATCCTTCCACTTCATTTCTGATTGATCTGGGAGGTGGCTGGGTTTGTTTAATGCACAAAATGATTTAATGGCCACTAAATGGATTTTCATGTTTACTTAAATTATAATTAGTGTAACCTATAATCTTACAAATATTTTCTTATTTCTTATCATTATAGGCATTTGAACATGGGCTTATTCCTGGCTTGGCCATAAGTGGAGTAGAACAGTAAGATCTCACATCCTGCTGATTATGCTACTTATTATTTTTAGTGTATGAAGATACTCATTATTATTGTTCTTTGTTCTTCTCTCTCTCTCTCTCTCTCTCAAAATGCAAACTCTTCTTCTTTTTTTTAATGCCTTTTTTCAATGCAAACTCACTCACCCATATTTTTGCTTGCAGCTACATACTGAAAGGAAGATCCCCCTTCACACTGAAGCATGGGAAACCTGATCATGAAGCAACAAAGGTAAGGAGACTTTACCAAGGCTACCATGAATTCAGTCACACTTGCACACATAGTGACAAAGTTGATACTCAGCACTGAATGGAATGAAATAGTTTTTTTTTTTTTTTGATAAGCAATTCATTAGATGGGGAAGAAACAAATAAAATCAAGCTTCACCCTAGGATATGATATGATATCAGCAATCTGTGAATGGCCATGATGTTAATTTGTGTATATTATTCAATTATACACAACAAAATGAGGTTGTAGGTGCTAATCAGAACCAGATATGTTTTTTTCAATTAGAACATGCATGATTTTGTTACACCATAGTACTCAATTACTCATGGGCTGGATTGCTTTTGGTTTTCTTGTCATATGACACCTGATGCACACGCTATAGAAATATAAGGGGCTGTTTGATTTGTTATTTTCATAACTCATAACTCTGATTCCATCACTCATAACTCAAAATATGTGGGTTCCACCCAAAAAACTCAGTTTGAATTTGTTTTCAGTTTTTGTTTCCATCACTCAATTCTCTATTTTTGAGTGATAAGTTATGGAAACTGAAAACACATTTGAGGTATTTTCAATTTCCAAAACTCAGCTTCCAATGGCATTTCTATAATTAAACCCACATACCCAACCGCAATGTTTGACAAAAGACTTTTTTTTTTTTTTTTTTTTTTTTTTTGGTGAAACCCAGCCGCAATGTTTGATAAACGGACTGATTTTTTTTTTTTTTTTTTTTGGGTGAAACCCAGCTGCAACTTTTGAAGTTGAAAAATGGGTGATGAGTTAAGGTGCCAAACGGGTGGTTTGGGAAATTGGAGTATTTTAAGTGATGAGTGACGAAAATTAAATGAGGAGTGATGAGTGATGACAAAAAAAAAAACCTAACAGCCCCTAAATCATTTGTTCATTCTCCAATAACTTGATGAACATATGATCCTTGTCACCAACTTTGGAGAAGGTTTCTTCTGGTTATTTTTTATCATATTCACCTTCTAAGATCAACCACTTGATCATACAATAATGTTATTACATCATCAATATTTTGCTTATGTAACAAATTGATTGTACATCTCAGGATAGATGTATTGGCAGCATTAGATTATAGGTGCAGTCTGAGCTGTGCCCATGAGTGACAATGAACTAGATTTGAGATTTATGATCTAGCATATGCTATAGCCAAAATTTGACTTATTTTACTGTAAACAATTTTTTATCAACGCACTCGAATATGCACACAGGCAGCAATATTTTGCTAATGTAAATGGAACAAACTGATTGAACATCTTAGGATAGATGTATTGGCTGCATTAGATTATATATGCAGTCTAAGTTGTGCCCATGAGAATCAAAGAACTAGAATTGAGATTTACGATATAGCATATGCTATAGCCAAAATTTGACTTATTTTACTGTAAAAAATTACTGATCAATGCACTCAAATATGCACACAGGTTGCAAGGTTATGTTCTCCAATTCAATATCCAAAGCCAGATGGGGTTTTGTCATTTGATGTGCCAACCTCTTTACACAGGTTTTAAACAGTGAATATATTCTCAATTTTTTTATTCATGTATATTTTAATCAGCAATTTGCAATGGAACATGTTATGTGGGAACCCACTTCACCCACCCTGTTAGGTTGCAGATTTTACAATCTTGGCTGGGTTTGGATAATGATGCAATTTTCCAAACTGATGTGTTAGGCTTGTGGTGGAGTGTGTTTTTTGTTACCTCAGTGTACCTTGCAGCATCACTTTTATGTGATGTACTTATTCTATTAAAGCTATTAAAGTTACAAGTGCATGTTATTAAATGGTTACAATAATTCCAAAGTAATGGTTCATAAAAGAAGTTTCTTTAGAGTTATGAAGATCCACAAAAAAAGTCTTCTGGTAATAAGAATCTTTTGAATTTGATACCCAGAAGGGATTTTTTTTTTTTTTTTTTTTTTATTTATGACATTCTCAAAAGGGAAATAAATACTTAAACACATCTACTATTTATAAGAATGGCAATCTAGGACCACATATAGAAAAGGTGTTTTCTATAGGCTCCCAGATATTACAATGACAAGACGATGTTGAAGAGCCCACATTTAGTTCTCTGTGCTTGATGTGGCCTTGCACTAAAGAATTCGTACCACTTTTGGGTGTCCTATTTTTGAATCCTGTGCTCCCATGACTCGTAAGATGTGCAGCAGGATGCTATCCTATATACACATGCAAAACTAATACCATAACAACATTACTGGACAGGGATCTTGCACCCATAGCTTTTGCTTATCCTACCCTGTCTTGCTCTTTATGAGGAGGAGCATTATTTACAGAAACACTGTGGGGAAGGGAAAGCTCCAACCCAAACACCTCATAATCCTATTCTTATAATGGGATCGTGAAAAATATGGATTGTAGCCCTGGGTTGTTAGATTGGGTAACAAAATAAACAATGACCATAATTTCATTTAAAGAGGTAAAAATTGGTGTGCCATTTTACTAATATATATATATATATATATAAAATAAAAAAACAAAGGTGAATTCAAGGAAATTTGATTTATTCGGGAAAAATGCCTATGTTTACCTCTTCTTCATTTCTCTCATTTTCTTGGCATTGATATATTTGTATTTATGTGTTTGTTTAGGAGCAACACAAATCATGAACATGACCAACCTGCTCACCTTCGCTTGAGGGACCCCAAGATTCCTGAACAAGTTAATTTGCCAAACTATGCTGGACCTGAGTCACGATATTGTCCTGCACGTGTATACGAGTAATATGCAATTTGACGGTTTGTACTTTGAGAAATCTTCTATAAATGGAGTATCTCACATTATCTTTTCAATCTCTGTTCGAAATGTAGGTATAACCCAGATGAAAAGAGCAAACTAAAATTGCAGATCAATGCTCAAAACTGCCTACACTGCAAGGTAATATTCGAGGCCATTTGGAAGGTAGTTGGATCTTTGTGTTGATTAGCATATGTAATATAAATTGCCTACATGCACAAATTTGGAAAGAGAATTTTTATGGAAGGGAAATATTTTTATTTACCTGATAGGCCTGTTTTCTCTGGTAAAGCTTTTTCCTTGCACATGGTAAATCACTTTGCTAGGCAGTTGCACACACGAAACAAGCACTTGGAATGTAGCTTGCTATTCCAACCTGCATCTAAAGTATGCATTAGATGATTGAAGAAATGAAAAGACATTTTGTTTGTTCAAGTTGTAGCTGTATCTTTGTCCACCATCAAATTCTAGGCTCTATGGTTCTCTTTGCTTTGAACCCCAATTAACTTGGAAGTGGCAACTATTTTTTAGAATTAAAAGTTAAATCAGGCTTATGACTAATTAAATTTTGACTGGAACTGTCGCAATAGAAATGAAATTTAGAATTTGGACACCCTAAGAAATTAAACAGATCCTATTTATCACAGCTTGACTAGATTTGTTACTTTTTACACGATGTTTGTCTCTCAAGTTGAGGTTGTGCTAATTTTTCTTGAATATTTTCAGGCATGTGATATTAAAGACCCAAAGCAAAATATTGAGTGGACTGTGCCAGAAGGTGGCGGTGGCCCAGGTTACTCAGTCATGTAGATCAAGCACGTACGTGTCTCTTATTGTTTCTTCAACCCAAAAAATAAAGGTTATATGTAATGTAGATAATTCATAATGCCTTTGACCATTTAAAAATAAATTAAGGTTTACACAATGCATATTTTTCTGTTGGATCTCACAAGCTACATCAATTACAAAAATGGCATGGATTGGCATCGAAGGCCAGAAGCCATTTCAAATTATCAATCGAATAAGATGGCATTATTTCTGATTTGTAGAAACCAGAAAGGCATATCATGCATGGCAGAAGGAAAATTTTCCATAGATTTTTCACAATGAGCCATGTTTCATCAAGAAGGAAATATTCCTGGCATCATCTCCCATTCCCGAAAAAGGTGTTAGTTTGTTACTGAATCCTGCAATTCTGTGGAAGATATCAATGAAAGAATGTAAACGAAGTCATTTATGTGAATGTAATGTTGCATATAGCCTAAACATTATTAGATACTTTTTCGTCTACGTGAGTAGTGTATAAGTTGCATAGCTTCAAATCAATGAATTATTCTAGCAAAATGGGGGAATATTATGAATGTTTCCATCAAATTTGGCCCATGGTTTGAGATTGTTATGGGTAAAGCCATCAAACAATGTACAAGAAAATAATTCCAACTAGCTACAGTTTTATATATATATAAAGAAAATCTATAGTTTTTTTTTTTTTTTTTAATTCCAACTAGCTATAGTTAACAAAAGCTCTATCCAATAGTTCCATTACTAATTGTGCCTTTTATCATTTATTCGAATATATATATATTGTAATCCTTGCCTTCAATGACAATGGACCAATTTTGCCTTTTTGTCTATGAGCTCTTGTAACTCCGCCCCAAGAACCATCTCAATAAACTAGAATTTGTTCTCTTCATTTGGCACCTGATTGAAGTCTCTGCACAGATCCATCACCCATCTGTGCCAAGTCAATCAGTCTTCCAAACTGCTATTCTATAAGCTAAAACCTAGTGGCCGTACACAAAGGTAAATCAACACTTTTATCCTGTATTCAACCTGAGCTTGGCGTTAGAGCATTCACACCCAGTTGAGGTAAAAAAGCATAAAAGAGAATGATTCATTTGAAACCTCCTCTAAACTATATTGAAAGGATCCATCAGTGTTTTAGCAAAGTAGTCATGGAAAAGCCTTTTGTTACCTTACAAAGAATTACACCAAATGAACTTGTGGGATTGAGAGAAAATAAGGACATAGAAAATTGTCTTATTTATAAAGTAGAGTATGTGATTGATGGACCTGTTGGTTTTGAATTTAAAAATTATGATAGTTGGATTTGAATTTTAAAGATATGACCGTTGAGTTCAAATTCTAAAAATATGGCTGTTAGATTTGCATTTTAAAAATATGACCATTAGGTTTGAATTTAAAAATATGATCGTTGGTCATTCAAATTTCAATGACTTCAAACAAAAAGCCATTTGGATATCTGTTATCCCCTGTTCTTCATTCTGCTCTGTTTCTATAAGGAACCAAATGGATGAAATTATTTCTTAGACAATTTTTGGTGCCTAACCCCATACCTTTCTAGCTCTATATCACTCTATGTCCCTTGAAGGACTATGAATTGGGCCACTGGGGTTCATCTTCTGTCCCAAAAGAGCCTAATTATAGCCTATTACTGAAATTAATAATCTTACTTTGTGAATCTAGCCCACTGGTCCAAAATGGCTAAATACCGGATAGCATTAATCTTATCGTTTTTGCTAAGAGGCCGAAAATGGTTCCAACTTGACCTCCTCTATTGCTTGCACATCTTCCTGCCTTAAGAGCTGAACTTGTATCTTATGTATGTTCCAAAGCCCATTTTTTTGAAGTCTTCATATATGTAGAACTAGTGAAGAAAGTAAATTACTAATGAAACATAGAACATTACTTGGAAACGTAAACTAAAACAGAAAATTATATAAAACAGGCTTACTGATATTATTAGATTGAACATGGTTTTTACATTAGATATAAGGGGAGGATTTCTGAAAGAGGCTAAGTGCTGCCCTTCCATTATTACAAACTGGCTATTTATAGGCCACAGAATTCAAAACAACTTATCTATAATTTACAATCAGTTATGTCCGATTATGCATGAGATCGTAGGGGCTTAGCTTGTGGTTAACAAGTGATTGAAGAGGTAGGGGGGGCCTAGCTGAGCCAAAGCTTATGCTAAATAAGCCTGTCGTGGAGAGCAATAAGTGTATTTGATATGCATGGATAAGGTTGATTGAAGCTACTTTAGGATGTTTCTAGGACTTTTTTTTATATTATTTTTTAAATGTTGGACAATCTTAATCCCACCAGAGTAGGTAAATTACCTACTCTGGTGGTCAATTGATCTGAAAACGGGACCTTTATATCTGGTCCACACTAGATATAGTTTGAGATTGTTATGGGTAAAGCCATCATACTATGTACAAGAAAATAAGTCCAACTAGCTATAGTTCACAAAAGCTCTATCCAATAGTTCCATTACTAAATTGTGCTTTTTTATCATTTATTCGAATATGTATATTGGACTCCTTCGGCCTTCAATGACAATGAAGCAATTTTTGTCCTCTTCATTCGCATCTGATTGTACTCTCTACACAGATCTATTACCCATCAATAGTCTGTGCCAAGTCAATCAGTCTTCCAAACTGCTATTCTATAAGCTAAAACCCAGGGGCCGTACGCAAAGGTAACCCGACACTTCTATCCTTTATTGAACCCAAGTTTTACTTAGATAATATTTTAATCTACAAACAATGAGGTGTTAGAGCATTTCCACCGGTTGAGGTAAAATAGCATAAAAAAAGAATATAATTCATTCAAAACCTCCTCCAAACTACATTGGGAGGATACACCAGTGTTTAGCAAAATAGTTGAATTACTTAACCAAGAATTACACCAAATGAACCTGTGGGGTTGAATAAAACCATGATGTAATGTTGATTCCTTTTTGTTATTCAATTCTTCTATGGCAAAAACTAAAGTAAGTTCTAACTCATCATCAGAAAAAGATGAGTCAAATTGATCTCATTAACTGGAAAAAGAAAATCAAGTTCAAAAGCGAAATTCATTGAGAGAAAATAAAGACTAAATGAAAGATAGAATTAGGTAGAAGTGGATAAAATTTAGAGAAAATAATCTTATTTATAGAGAAAGAATGTGATTATTGGACCTAACTTTTAATTTCAAAAATATGACCGTTGAGTTTGAAGTTCAAAAATATGACCGTTAGGTTTGAATTTCAAAAATATGACTGTTGGTTTTGAATTTTAAAAAAAAAAAAAAAAATGACTATTGGGTTTGAATTTAAAAAATATGACTACTAAACTTAAATTTCAAAAATATGCATGTTCGTCTTTCAATTACTCGAGTCAAAAAGCCATTTGTATGTCCATCATTTCCCTTGTTCTTTATTGTGCTATGTCTCTATAACTAAAAAGAGCCAAATGGATGAATTTATTTCTTAGACAATGTAAGGAGCCTAATTCCATACCTTTCCAGCTCTATATCACAATCCCTTGAAAGACTATAGACTGGGGTTCATCTTCTGTCGAGAAGAGTCTGATTCTAGCCTATTACTGGAATTAATATCTCACTTTGACCTCCTCTATTGCTTGCACATCTTCCTGTCTTAAGAGCTCAACTTGTATCCTATGCGTGTTCCAAAGCCCATTCTTGAAGTCTTCATATGCGTAGATAGTTTCTGGTTCAGGCCAATTACCTACTCTGGTGATCAAAAAGGCTCAGAGTTTATCTGAAAAACAGGACCCTTATATCTAGAGATTCTAGACCATACTTGAAATTGAAAGTTTTTTGAACCGATTCGTTCGAATTTAAAGCATGTACACCTCAACTAATTCACAGCAACAGTGAGGTCAAGTGTGGCCTATCAACCCACATCTTTTGCAAAGTTTGAAAACTAGTTCATAAAAGCATTAGAGCCATTGCAGTTGTTGATCATTTGTTTCAAACAGAAACTCAACCATAATTGGTAACCAAGGCCAAGGGTCTAACTGACCCCTATTTGCAGGAACCCAATGTTCCGAGGAATGTTCTCATCCCAAGTCACATACTCATATATGCCAATAATACTAACCCAAATATGGTGCCACCTTTATATCATGGTATTCTAAGTAAGATCATTAATCTGAACCCAAATTCCAAACTGAAACCTTTTCCAGAAATAAATGGCCGAGGATGGTGTGTTAGGCTTCCATTTCTCTTATTCTCTACTACCATGAGTGCACCATCAAGAGCCCAAGGAACTTTGTATGCTTTCTAAACACTTAACCCTTTCCCTGAGCCCCTCATTGATTAGGAGAGTGCTCCTATTTTTGAGTTTAAATACTATTGTGAACTTCCCTAGATATCTTCAGATAACAAGACCTAAACTGCAAAGGTCTTATCTATATCATACGCACGCACCCCGTCCCACGTGAATCCCAATAAGTTACTTTGACCCATTTATTTTCCCTCTTCCAAGCTTTTTTGCTGTTGGGCTTAGCTTTCTTAGGTTTTTATAACCATTCGTGACTATTGGTTTTTAACTAGTTAATCTTGTACAAATCAATCATTTTACTAAATATTTGACCAAGTCAATGGCTTACCTTAGATTTTAAATGACATTACAATTTAAACAATGTTAGATCCAAGATAATAAAACCTAACCTTGCAATGGAAATGCCATTTCATTATCCGGTTTCAAGCTTAGTAACACTTACACACCTATTTATCAAAAAAACAACACTCTTTCACACCTGTCCTCTTCAGGAATTCGGGCTTTCTGGAAAGCAAAATAGTAATGCACATGAACCATTACAAGGCAGAATCATCTCCACCAGAATCTATTAGGAAAAACTACACAAGAACAAAAGATGGCCTACTTCAGCTGGAAGAATATATGCATCTCAAGATTCTCAACTGATAGCAAAATGAATAAAACACGGCAACCCGGACAAATACAAACCAAATTCCAAGGTCCAACAGACAAATGTAAACCGATTTCCAGTCTGAATAGCTGGCATGCGTATCATGTATGAGAGAGAGAGCTCAAAGCAAACCTCAAAAAATTGGACTCAAAAGAATTACACCAGCACCATATAATAGCAACTAGGTGCAAAATATGTAAAACAAGTCAGATATATAGTCCATTCAATCTAAAACTAAAATAATATATAGAACTGCCTACAAATACAATGGATATGGTCCACCATTCAATCTAAAACTAAAATGATATATAGAACTGCCTACACATAAAAGATGATATAGATGCATCTGAACAAATTCAAAAAGACAGAATGGACTAGAAGGGAAGGGGGAAAGGGAAGGATGTCCTATCTGGTGACAGATCTCAACTACAGTTTTGAACAATGACCTTTCAATACCTGGCCTACTGGCCCATCTCTCTAACACTCTTTTGAAACAGGGGGGTTGACATCTGAAGCATTTTCCTTTTGGCTGGGAGAAGACATGGATCCTCTGAGTTTCAAGTCTCCAGTTTGTTGTTGCTGTTGCTGCTGTTGTAGTTCCTGCTGCTGCTGCATTTGTTGCTGCTGAAGCTGATGCAGTTGATGTTGCTGAAACTGATGCTGCTGCTGCTGCTGCTTCTGAGAATGAATTTGAAGCTGTTGAAATTGCTGTGTGGTTAAAACAGTGTGCATTGCTTGATTGTTAGGATAGAATTGCTGGCCACCTCCAAAAGAAGCAAAATTCATCATAGGTCCACCATTTGGCATAGCTTGGCCAGTCAATACTTTCAAATGCTGAATTTCCTCTTTGAGTGCATCATTTAGTGCTATCACAAAACAAGAAATAATAATTAATGACAAATAGCAAAAGCTGACAATACGTATACATACATATATAGTACAAGTTTGTATGTGTGATAATTTTCTTTCTTTTGGGGAGAAGAGAGGAGGGGGATGCTGATAAACAATATTACAGAGTAAGAGTTAGTTTCAGGTGCTATGTCCATAGATAGCAATGCCACGAATGTATATCCAATTTGTGAAAAAGCATTAAGTGTTCAAAGTGGGAGGCATCATATTCAGTGCAAAAAATCTTGAATGCCATCATGGCAATTGATATGACTATTGCAATAATTAAAAAATCCATTTCAAACAACAGTTATGCTTATAAGTGCTACTGGGTGAACAAACAGAGCTGTAGAGGAAACAGAAAACCATTAATGGAAACACGAATGAATTGAAAAATAGCATCTGCAGCATTACATGTATGTAACTTATGCATTAGCAGACAATAAGTTGCACAATTATTGGAATTTCAATTTATTTTTTCCCCTAATTTCATAGGCCATTTGCATTATTTTCCTCACTAGAAAGCATTAAATGTACATCATGCCAACCTCCGAAACTAATCATAGTTTCACATCACTACAAAAAATATGCACAAATATTACCAACTCTAGAGCAGAAAACTGTCATTCAGGGGAGAGAGAGAGAGAGAGAAACCAAATGGTGAACAAAAAAAAAACATGCATATCCACACAACTGAAGTCCAAATTGTAAGCAAAAAAATTTAAAAAATAAATAAACTGTAATTGTACAACCTTCTATCATTTAGAAAATGTATCCAAAACTACAAACCGAGCCAATGGATTAATAAACAAAAACTGTTCTTCGTTCCCCCCTTCCCCCTTTTTTGATAAGTAACAACCATTCCTAGTTATATGCCTAGTATCATAAATGCCAAATTTTATATGCAGACAAAGATATTAGTAATCAACTGTCTTCACTCTGATAATTAACCAGTCATAGACAATCAAACTAATCATATGTACATCATAATGATCTAAGCATTTGAAACCAAAGCATATCAATTTCTGAAAAACTTTTTAAAAAAATGCAAATTCCCAGCTGCCACCAATCAAAATCCAAATTAAAAAGCAACATATCATTTGTATTACCTTCCCAAATCTTCAAAAGGATATCACTATGCTAATGCAGGGAACCACATAACATAGAGACAAGAAACTTCCATGCAAATACAAAAAATTATCAAGATTTGTCACTTTAACAGTCAAGAAAGTCAAAACATGCCAATGGTTTGTTTAGCTGGGCACAGATCCTAATTTGACACCAATAAAACTCTACGACAAATGGAACATAATAAGAATGAGGCAACTATCAGAGAGAAAAATTATGAACAGGAGACAACCAACATTCACAATAGCAGGTAACCTATTACACCTTAAAACCCCTCTCTCCCTCTTCCACATGTGAATGCTTGTACACACACACAAACAAACACAAATATAAGCATGCATCTACTTATTGCATAATATGTACCCTACTCTAACAAGATTCATCATGCAAGCTATTCACGTTGAGTTAAATTGTGCCAATCTCCACAGAAACATACTAAAAAAACAAAGATCATATGGCTTTGAATATATCCCAATTAAAAGTAATTTGAATACTACTCTTAACAGCAATTCACAAGATAGATGCTTACCATCTTGCAAGTGAACCTGTTGCTCCATTGTTTGCAATCGCAGTTTCAGTTCACTGTTCTCAGCAGTCAGACCATTCGTATCTCTCTGCTCAAAACAAAAACCACAAAAGAAATGTTATGGAAACAATAATACAGGCTTGTATGGTAAGGAATACTAGACATCAAATAGTGCAGAACAAAGAGGAAAGATACACTAACACCCACTAATACTGGACACATTCAATCATAAATAAGGTTATGGGCTGCGATGTACTCATGTACCTGCAGGAGGGTCAATTGAGCAGACAACGAAGTTGCTTCTGTTTGCAGTGTCTGCACTTTTCTCTCAAGCTCTGCAATGTATCGCATCTTCCTTTCCTTTGATCTAGCAGCCGACTGCCTGTTTGCCCAGATCCTGTTACATGAAGCCAAAAAAGGAAATATTAGCATGATGCTTAGGTGAAACACAAAGCTATAACATGGAAAAAACTGAAGAGGACAAATGAAATATAACTAGGAGCAACCAAACAAGAAAGAACCAGTAATCATAATATCAAAGAGATGGGACCACAGGATGGAAATATCAATAGCACCAATAAAATTAAAACATGATTTCTCTATAGAATGGTAATAATTGACAACTAAATCTTAGAGTCCAATTTTCCATCTCATCCCAAGGAACCCCTAAGAAAGCAAGAGCAACACAATCCCATAAAACTCTACAGCGGCCACCAAAAGGGAGGCAGGAAAAATCAACAGCAATGCAAATGCGAAAAATGCAACAAATCTGGACCCTACAACCAAAATTTTCACTCACACACAAAACCAGCCAGTCACATTTGGTATATTTAGAAATGATGGAGAAAGATGAATACCAGAATGTTACTGATAAATATCTAAGCATGGACACAAGTGTGCAGGAAGAAATTAACTACTTTGTACCATGAAATACATGTTTCAAAATAAAATTTTATTAACTGATTTCAGAGTTGACATAAAGCAAGAATACCATTATAAATCCTTAATTACTTTGAAGAATTAGACAAATTCAAATATCATAAATTTCATCAAGAAATGATACCTCTTTGCACGCTTGGGATCAATTAAAGCAAGTTCCGCAAGTTTAGCAGCTGACATGGCTTTCTTGGAATCAGCTGCAGATAAATCTTCTGACCCTGAAACAAGCATCTCAGGTTTGATTGTAGTTGACCCATCCATGGACTGGCTATGTTGATGCCTAACTCTGGGCCTCTCACTAGAACCAATGGAAACATGCTCAGCAGAAGTCGTCATCGCTCCAGACACTGGTGTTTGCACGGATGCCTGTGCCAGAGTTGTTGCTGCTGCAGCAGAAGATGGATCTCCCATTTGAAATGCTGATGTAGCAGATGATGAATTGAACTTATCCATATCAAGATACATAGACAACAAGTCCTCCTCAGTCTCATCAGAAAAAGAAGGCCCATCCCCAGCACCCACAACACCAAGATCACTATCGAAGCTAATATCATCAGGAAGAGTAAGAATCTCCGAATGGGCACGTCTATGACCCAAATTCCTACGCGGGGTATCAGGCATTCGGCTAATATCATGGCTAAAGTGACTAGAATCTGTGTTCATGCCATGTCCAAAATGGCCAGCATCTGAACTAGTACCCGGGCCCAATGGTGGGAATGACGGTGATGTTGAAGATGGCTCAGGTTTCACATTGAAACTACTTCCACTTGGTGAATAACCCGAGTACCGGCCAGACGGGGGTAGAAAACCCCCACCATGGCCCAGGGCTTTGTCCTTATCCATCTAGAAACAACCTCAAGAACCAAATAAACTCTCACACAAACAGCTCAGCAATACCAAACCCCCTACAATTCCTTCTAGAGCAAATCAAACCCTGGAAGAAAACTATCCAAATTCAAAATTTGCACACCCCTAAAGAACCAATCTTTTCTTCAAGCTTCAACAAATAGATTCCCAATTCCCAATATAGCTGAAAACAGTAACTGATTGCAATATAGAAGCTATCAACCTCACAAAAACCTAGAAATGACAAACAAAGAAAACCCAATAAAAATTACAAAACTTTCCACCAATATCTGCAAATGGGTATTCAAAAAAAAAAACAAATAAAACCCCAGAATCTGACCCAGATCAAAGAAACCCAATAATCCAAAGATCTGACTAAGGGGTCTGCTTTGAAAAGGACAAGCAATTACAAACAGAGAGACCATAAAATTAAGAAACAAGTACACAACCACACATGCATATATATATATATATATATATATTATATACAGACAACAACAAAAAAAATTGTACAAAACAATAATACATAAGAGCATTCAACAGGAGCTTACAAACTTTCCCAGGAAAATGCTAGATTTTTCTCGGGAAAGATAATGAAAGACATGAATTCCCTTACATATTGTGCTGTGCAGTGGTGCAGAGACAGAGATGTTGGAATTCGGAGCTGTAAAGCGTTGCAGAGAAGAGAATCCCACGCGGTTTTTTTTGGGTGCAGAAAGCGAATCTGAGACTCAACTAAATCACATGCACAGAGACAGAGAGAGAGAAAGAGAGAGAGAGAGAGAGAGATCTGAGAGTGACGAGAAAGCGAAGCTTCGAAGAGAAGATGATGTTATTTTATACATATAATTACATATGGATATCTCTATATATATGTAAGGGACCCGAATCCTCTGCAGCACTTGTCCCCTTACCTTCCTTCTTTGTATTTGCAATATTTAATTTTTAGCTCTTTCTAAGTAAGTTTTGGACAATTTTTTTCCTCCAAAAACTAATCTTTGCCCATGGTTGGTATATATTTTTATTTTTATTATAAGATTATTTTTTTTTTTAGATTATTAGCCCGCAGCTCGAACCCACGTCCTCTCAACTCCCCCAAGCACTTCCCCCGAACAATACGGCGATAATTGATAATTATAAGATTCATTAAGTTGTATTTAACAAACTGTATAACTAAAAAAAAAAAAAAAAAACACGTGGACGATCATTTATAATAATTTTTTGGATAATGTATTTCCTCTAAGCTACCGCAGCTTAATCATCATATGTCATTGGTTTGCATTTTAATTATGTGATCTATTAAGTCATTTAATAGTTGTATAACTAAAAATTACACGTGGATGATTATTTAAATCACCACATGATTTATTAGAATAATCTCTATCTAAACTAGTTTATGGGGAAAATAATTTGAAAAATTATTAGTTCAACTCAAAAACAAATTTAACTATACAAAATTAAAAGAAGAACAAAAATAATTTATGTTTAATTGTGTGATCTATTAAGTCATTTAATAGTTGTATAACTAAAAATTACACGTGGATGATTATTTGAATCACCATGTGATTTGTTAGAATAATTTATGTTTAAACTGGTTAATGGGGAAACTAATTTGAAAAATTAGTAGTTCAATTGAAAAACAAACTTAATAATACAAAAATAAAAGAAGAAGAAAAAAATGAGAATACTTTCAATTATGGTATGAGGGAAGGAATTTACAAAGGCTTGGTTCGATCAAACCATTAGGTATTGGAAACAAGTTATTGTGTTTATTCCAAGTAATTATATTGAAGTACATAATTTGTTGAATATTACAAAGCGCTTCGAATAAGAGTAATCTTTTTATTTACTATTTTTTTTTAATTTAGTATTTTTTTTAAATCTATATTTTATATTAATTTTTAGTATATTCATATTTTGTCATTTTTATAATTTATAAATAAATCATATTTTTTTAAATAGCTACAAATACATATTTCATATCATTAACGGCAAAAAAAAAAAAAAAAAAAAAATCATAGTTTACAAAAAATCTAACTAAGAGATTAATCTGAATATATAAAATGTAAACATGTAATTTGACTCATTCATTTTTATAAAAAAAAAAAGTATTTTCGAATAAATCAAAGTAAATGTGTGAAGCATATAGCAATATTCCTGCAAAGTTAAAATTATGTGTCTGTTTGGGAATTGTTTATTTTCAGTAACTTATTTGCATAATGTAAGACAAAAGGCTAAATGTTAAATTATTTGAAATAAAAATTGAGACAAGAAACAAAAAGCAAGAAAAACGTTTTGTTGATTGGCAAACACACACTATGTGCGTTAATACCTTGAAAATACTTTAAAAAATTACATAAAATTCAACATTTATTCCTCTAATTCTATGCAGTAGTATTTTCGGATTATAACAAAAACTATAATGTGAAAACTCGAATGTTGGAAGACATAGTTGTCAAAACGTGAATCGTATCGTGAATTTTTTTTTTTTCTATATCATGTATAGTTAGATACACAAACACTTAATAAAATTATAAAAAAAAAAAAAGAATATATAGATATACATATATAAAGGGTACATTCATTATAAATTTTGAATATATTCAACTAATGACTAATTTATTCATCACATATGTAATAATATTTAACAAGCTAACTAAATAAATAAAACTAATATGTGTTTATTATTGAGATATTTCATGATTGTAATTTGCATAGTGTTAATGATTTGTATGAACTTTGTTTCTGTTACTTGTAAGTTTTGTATATAGAAGTAAACTACAATTGCATAGCTGTAGGATAGAATAAATGGTCATGAAACGACTGCCGTTTATAGTCTACAGATAGGTCAGTTAGTTACAAAGCTCATTACATGTGTACAACAGTCATTGGATGGTTAGTTAGTTATTTTTCTGTTTCTCCCTTTCTTGCCTATGTTCTCACTATATAAAGAACATAGTATGCTAAGCTTAATATACTGAATTCATTTCATACATGTTCAGTGTTATTCAATTCCTTTCTCTCTCAATCTGTTTACACTCCTCCATTGATGAACCTTCGGAGCTTGTGTAAAATCAACATGGTATCAGAGCTCGAACTAGTTCAGAGACCATCTCATTCTGGTATTCTCTGATTCTTCCTAGTTCAATTGTGTTTTCTTCTTGATTTTTTTTTAGTGCCTTTCCAGATCAACTACAAATTTATCTCATTATTTCTGTTGATTCTTGCATTAAAATCATCATCACCTAGGTCTTGATTTCGTTAATCTGTTGAAATCTTGATCTTCATTATTCGGTTCATAATTGAAATTGAAATCTTCAAGTTTTAGGGTTTCATTTTTCCTTCTTCGAATTTAGAGTCTCTTCATTCTTATCTCATTTATAGAATCCATTTCTTGCTTCTTGAAAGATTCTGTAGAAAATCAATTCTTGATTTTCCTTGATTTTCATAATCAGTTCTTGATTAGGAACTTTGAGTCTTTATCTTTTCCCTTCGATAATCTGCATATAGTATGATTGAGAGTACAGCTAGTGCTACTGCTCCTCCCACTACACAGACTTGGGAAAGCACATCTAGTCCTTATTTTCTCTCTAATGGAGATAATCCAGGTGTTTCTTTGGTGGTTCAACTTCTCACTGAAGAGAACTATAACACCTGGAGTAGGGCTATTCTCATCTCTTTAGATGCCAAAACGAAATTGGGTTTTGTTGATGGTTCTATCCCTAAACCTCAATCTGATCACCCACATTACACAGCCTGGTGTAAATGCAACAGCACTGTACTAGCCTGGTTGTTTATTCAGTTTCTAAGGAGTTGCAATCAAGCATTGTTTACTTCAAGACTGCCAGGAATGTATGGCTTGACTTACAATACAGGTTTGGGCAAGGGAATGGACCTACAGTTTTTGACTTAAGGAAAGAAATTAGTTCTTTGACACAGGAAGACTTGACCATCAATGCTTACTACACAAAATTCAAGGGACTTTGGGATGAATTTTCGGACTATAGAACATGTACATGTGGTCATCAAGTTGAGGATTGTACTATGTCTTTTCTGATAGGACTGAATGAGACATATGCTGCTGTCAGAGGCCAAATTCTTCTTCTGGAGCCTTTACCTCCTCTTAGCAAAGTATTCTCTCTTTTGCTTCAAGATGAGAAGCAGAGAAAGGTGGGTGCTGGGAGGAAAATCTTGGTTGATGTCTCATCAGCTTTGGCAGCTTTTGGGTTGAAATCTAGGAACATCAAGAACTTTGTTAAATATAAGAATGGCAAACCTCAGTGTACTCATTGTGGAGCCATGGGACATGTAGTTGATAAATGTTATAAGCTACATGGATACCCTCCTGGGTATAAGTTCAAGAACAAAGGGAGTCAACCTGGTCAGTCTTTTGCAAACAATGTAACCACTGCTGAAGATCATAATAGTGAACATGTTGCAAGCTACATGGATACCCTCCTGGGTATAAGTTCAAGAACAAAGGGAGTCAACCTGGTCAGTCTTTTGCAAACAATGTAACCACTACTGAAGATCATAATAGTGAACATGTTGCACTCACCAAGGTTCAATATCAGCAACTGATTGGGCTATTGAACTCCCAATGTCATTTTGGCACTCAAGCACCACCAGAAATGTGTTTGGATAATGCTCACCAAGCTGCCACCATCATTACTCAGCCTTCTCAAACTTCATTGAATTCCCAAGCTCAAAACATTTCAGGTATTTGCTTTTCTCCTTCCCTTGAACATTCAGTTTTTTCTTCTGGTGTCAACACTTCTCACATCAGTCAATCTGACTGGATTCTTGACAGTGGTGCAACAGACCACATGATACATTCCATCCATTTCTTTACTTCTATCACTTCCTCAGTTCAGATTTTAGTTAAACTTCCTAATGGTGACATGGTTAAAGTCACTCACATTGGAACTGTCAAAGTTTCTGCCACTTTAACTTTAGAACATGTTCTTTGTATTCCAAATTTTACTTTCAATCTTATCTCTATCAGCAAGGTAACCCAAAATCCTTCCTGCTGCTGTCTTTTTCTTTCTCATTATTGTTTTCTTCAGGACTTACTGCATTGGAAGATGATTGGGCTGGGTAAGAGACATGGAGGTCTATACATTTTGCAGTGCACTGATTCCTTCACATTACCTGTTTCTGTTTCAGAGGTTCTATCCAGTTTGTCTTCTTTCCTTTGTAATAAAAGAGTCAATCAATGTAATCTTGATTCTTCTCATGTTGTTAATACTTCAAATAATGTTGTTAGATTGTGGCATTATAGATTGGGTCACCCATCTTCACAAAGATTAGCCTTGTTGAAACACTTTGTACCTGATCTGATTCCTTGCAATAATAACAATTCTTTTGACTGTTTTGTTTGCCCACTAGCTAAACAACACAAATTACCTTTTCCTAAATCCACAAGTGTTTCTTCCTCTTGTTTTGACTTGGTTCATGCTGATATTTGGGGCCCTTATTCCACTCCATCATTAAATGGCTCAAGATACTTTCTTACTTTGGTTGATGATCATAGTAGGTGTACTTGGGTTTATTTAATGAAACTTAAATTTGATGCTTCTTCACTGATTCAAACATTTTTCCAAATGATTCTTAATCAATTTAAGATGTCCATTAAAGTGCTTAGGACTGACAATGGTCCTGAGTTTGCTGTTTCTTCCTTTTATGCATCTAATGGCATTCTACATCAGCTTTCTTGTGTTGAAACCCCACAACAAAATGCTGTTGTTGAACGAAAACATCAACATTTGTTAAATGTTGCTAGAGCTTTAAGATTTCATGCAAACTTACCTTTGAAATTCTGGGGGGATTGTGTTCTTACAGCCACATACCTTATCAATAGACTTCCTAGCCCTCTTCTAGGTAATCTTACTCCTTATCAGAAACTTTTAGGGCATTCTCCATCTTATCAACACCTTAGATCTTTTGGTTGTCTTTGTTATGCCTCTACCTTAACTAGGAATAGGTCCAAGTTTGATCCTAGGGCAAAGGCATGCATACTCCTTGGATATCCTTTTGGTACCAAGGGTTATAAATTGTATGATCTGTCCACCAAAGTTGTTTTCATCTCTAGAGATGTTATCTTCAAAGAATCAATCTTTCCTTTTAAACATTGGCTGCCTAAACCTATCCCTCTCCACTCTTCCACTTCTCACAATATATTTCCATCTCAAGCTTCAATTCCAGAAACTACATCTTCTATTTCTACTGAATTTTCACTTCCTTTCAACCATATTGACACTGCTGTACCTCCTGATGAATTCCCAGACCTTGTCCAGCCTGATTTAGCTTCTTCTTCACCTACTCTTTCTGCTCCACTTGACATTCCTGTTCTACCTGTTCCCTCAATTGATCTACCTGTTGTTAGGAGGTCCAATAGGACTCATAAACCTCCCTCATATCTCCATAATTATCACTGTCACTTGGCTTCCACCACCACTCTTAATCATCACTGCAATTTGGTCTCAGCTCCACTCATACCTTCTCATGATTCCACTGCCAGTCCAGGTATTCTCTATCCCCTTTCCTCTACTCTTTCTTATTCTAAGTTGTCTATTGCCCACAAAGCTTTCTCTGGTGCATTGTCCATTGCAAAAGAACCTACTTCTTATGCTGAAGCCTTCCCTGATCCATTATGGCAAGCTGCCATGAAGGCTGAGATTGATGCTCTATAGGCTAATAGTACTTGGGTCTTGACCAAGCTGCCTCCTGGTAAAGTTCCAATTGGGTGCAAGTGGGTCTATAAAATCAAACTTAAAGCTGATGGGTCTGTAGAGAGGTACAAGGCTAGACTGGTTGCTAAAGGTTTTACTCAAACCGAGGGGATTGATTACTATGAGACTTTCTCTCCTGTGGTGAAGTTTGTGACAGTTAGAACACTCTTAGCTATGGCTGCTGTGTTTGGTTGGCACTTGTCTCAACTAGATGTCAATAATGCTTTTTTGCATGGAGAGTTACATGAGGAAGTGTACATGGTTCCTCCTCCTAGTTTTGGCAGCAAGGGGGAGGTGTGCAAACTCATTAAATCACTCTATGGTTTGAAGCAAGCAAGTAGACAATGGTTTGCCAAGCTTTCATCCACTCTTCTTGATCATGGTTTTCTCCAATCTAAGTCAGACTATTCTGTTTTCACTAAGGTCAGCAAGTGTTCCATTCTCATCTTGTTAGTTTATGTGGATGACATCCTAATAGCAAGTAATGATGTGGAGGCAGTTAATTCTTTCAAGGTTTTTCTAGATACCAAGTTTAAACTCAAAGATCTTGGTACCTTGAAATATTTTTTGGGTCTTGAAGTTGCAAGGACTGAAAAAGGAATCAACTTATGTCAGAGAAAGTTCATTTTAGAGTTGCTTTCTGATGCTGGTATGCTAGCAAGCAAACCAGATAATGTGCCCATGGATCAATCAGCTAAGAATAGGAGCTCAATGGGGGAAGATGTTCCTGATCCATCCTTATACAGAAGACTTATTGGCAAGCTGCTATATCTGACTCTAACTAGGCCTGATATTTGCTACTCAGTGCATAAGTTGAGTCAGTTCATGAATTCCCCTAAAACTCCTCACCTCAAAGCAGCTTATAAGGTACTTAAGTATCTTAAGAAGACACCAGGACAAGGCTTGTTCTTATCAGCAAGTTTTGAAATGAAATTAAAGGCCTATTGTGATGCTGACTGGGCAGCTTGTCCAGATACCAGAAGGTCAGTTTCAGGCTTCTGTGTTTTCCTTGGTGACTCTCTTATATCCTGGAAGTGCAAGAAGCAACAAGTGGTGTCCAGATCATCTGCTGAATCAGAGTATCAAGCAATGGCCACTGTCACAAGTGAAGTTGTTTGGTTATTGGCATTGCTTAAGACTTTTGGTTTTAATCACACTCAGCCTGCCTCATTGTACTGTGATAGCAAGACAGCTCTTTATATTGCTGCAAATCTAGTGTTTCATGAACGCACAAAACATATAGAGGTGAACTGTCATTTTATTCGAAGCAAGCTTCAAGATGGAGTGATCAAAACCTTTCATGTTCCTACCAGACACCAGATTGCTGATTGCTTCACAAAGGCACTCGGTTACAAACAATTTTACTTCCTCTTATCCAAGATGAATCTCATCAACATCTATGGTTCATCTTGAGGGGGAGTATTGAGATATTTCATGATTGTAATTTGCATAGTGTTAATGATTTGTATGAACTTTGTTTCTGTTACTTGTAAGTTTTGTATATAGAAGGAAACTACAATTGCATAGCTGTAGGATAGAATAAATGGTCATGAAACGACTGCCGTTTATAGTCTACAGATAGGTCAGTTAGTTACAAAGCTCATTACACGTGTACAGCAGTCATTGGATGGTTAGTTAGTTATTTTTCTGTTTCTCCCTTTCTTGCCTTTGTTCTCACTATATAAAGAACAGAGTATGCTAAGCTTAATATACTGAATTCATTTCATACATGTTCAGTGTTATTCAATTCCTTTCTCTCTCAATCTGTTTACACTCCTCCATTGATGAACCTTCGGAGCTTGTGTAAAATCAACATTTATAGCATACACATTTAAATTGATTAAACTCAAAAATAATATACCCAAAAATAATAATTTTTTCCATCATATTGCCTAATCAACTCTATTTAAATCAATGCTATCATCATGTTCATCATTTTGCATACTTATTTCTTCATTGAAAATTTCTTCAACATCATCAACATTTACTATATCTTTTTGTTCTTTTATTTTAATATTTTTTTATAAAAATATTTCTTCTTGCCATTCTAGTTTCTTAGACTTATAACAATTATGACAAAAAAAATAATAATTATATTGTCAGTCAATATTTATAGTATAGAAAATATATTTGTAAATATGAAAATGAAGTGTAAGTGTGTAGTCTAAATTTTTTAGGAGAGAGAGAGAAGGAAAAAAAAAACTTATAGATATGTTATTTTATTAGGCTAAATTAAGTAATCTAATAATCTTGTGTTAAAAATGTCTAACAACTTGTTAGATTCAAATAAAAGTACAATTTTTAACACACACAAAAAAAAAAAATCATTTTAAAGCATTTATCTGTGTATCATAAGATTATACAATACGATACAATTCATACAATATGCACACTGTATTGTACGAGCACTTACAATATGCCTTTATGATATTGAATTTTTTACAAATGATATGATACATATTTAGGCTAAATTAAGTAACCTAATAATCTTGTGTTAAAAACAAGTACTATAACCTGTTAGATTCAAATAAAAGTACAATTTTTAGCCAAAAATCTCATTTTAAAACAATTGTCTCTATATTGTATGATAAATACGATTTTCATACGATACGCAACTGTATCATACGATTCATGAGCACGATAAGCACTTATAATAAGCCCTTATGATACATAATTTTTTTTACACACAACATGATTCGTATCGTACAATACGTATATCATATTGAACGATATTGACAACTATGATAGAAGAGATAAAAGGTAAGTCGAGGTTCTTCAGTTTTTTTTTGTTTGTTTTTTTTTTTAATTTTTAATTTTTTATATGTGTGTGTATATATATATATATAACGTGGGACCTTTCAATCCTAGACTTGGTGATATGGGTGAGGGTCTATGACAACAGACAAGCAATAACTTGAGTTTTAATTGGGACCAATAACACGCTATTTTGGTTAGGAAAAGATGAAAAGCAAGGCTTGGTTAGGAAAGTATGGTTGCATTTTATGAGAGGTTTTCATTTGTTAGTGGCAGTAAAGACTATAGCTCAGTAGCATTATAGATGAATGTTGGGGGACCTAGGGGAGCAAATGCCCCCATTTGTCTCAGCCATTGGTGGAGAGAGAGAGAGAGAGAGAGAGAGAGAGAGAGAGAGAGGGCATCTTAATTAGTTTCTAGGACATAAAGAAAAGAAGAGCTGGTCATCCTAGGAAAGGACACTTAATATGAAATAGATTTCGAATTCAGGGCAAAAGAGCCTTGCAAAATAGGACGCTGACTGCTACCCTAAAGAGCCTTGCTATATACTTGCATTCAATGAAGTCCAATTGTAAATGAAGTTGCTCAATAAAATAATTTTAAGAATCAAAGCATGCTGGCCTTCAAGTGTTCTTCTCTCCATTCCTCTTAGCTTATTCTCTTTCGTGTAGTATTTTTCGTACAGTCCTTAATCGTCATAAAATTCTCTCTTTAACTTCTTCCTTAAAGAGGTCAAGCCTTGCAGCGAGGGCAACTACCTTCACACAAAAAAGTGGTCACAAGTTCGAGACCGAGAATCAGCTTCTTCAATAAAGTGGAGGTAAGGCCACCTACCATGACCTCTATCAAACCCCACAAAAGTGAGAGTTTTGTGCAATGAGTATGGTCTTTTTCCTTTTCATAGCCCTTAACTTTTACCTTTCAAAACCCATAAACCTTCCATACTTTCTTACATCAAATAATACATCAAACCATCTTTTGATTCTTAACACAACCCGATAACCCTTTCCTCAACAATTCTGAACCCTAGATCCACAAATTCTTTTAATCCTAAACCCATGATACCCATCATAAGCACATATGGACAAATTCTCCATTTTTTCCGATGTCACAAATCTTGTGGATTAATAAACTAAACTAGGCTAAACAGCTAGCATATAATAACAATTAGTGCCCGTTTGGTTGAACTTTCTAAGCCTAAAAGTTGGCTTTTACAAAATGCTGGCTCTATATTTGCGTTTGGTGAGAGTAAAAGCCAACTTTTTCTGAAAGTTGGCTTTTACATTCCTTCAAATCTTGCGCGTTTCCAAAATGGATGCCTGTTGCTCCATAATTGAAAAGCTGGGACTCAGCTTTTATTTTTATATCCGTTGGGCTCGTGGAGTTACAAAACTGCCCTTGACTAAAGGGCAAGGGTTACACTTCAGAATCTTCACACACGCAGCCCACTCATCTGTCTTTACCCTTCAGAGAAATTGCTCTCTCATCTTCATCTCTCTCTGCGCAGCTCCCTCACGCACAGTCTCACGCACAGCCTCATTCCTCTCATCTCTCTGCTCTTCCCTCACTGTTCTGCTACAAACACAACACCACCCAACACAATCAACAAAATCGAAATCAACTCATTTCAAACCCGGTCTATCACCGGTCTACCACCACAATCAACAAAATCAACAAAATCCATTTAACCATTACCTTATTTTGAGAGTTTGAATGGAAGAGAATGAAATTGATAAGAAGAAACATTCATTTCTCACTTTTCCATCAAAACCTTAAAATTTCATTCCCTCCAAAAATTGAGAGGAATAAGAGGGAATGAAATTAGATTTAATGAAATTTTGACTAAAACTCCCAAAATACCTCTATGCATAGGGCCCTTTATGTTAAAATAGCAGTATAACAGTAATATTGTTATAAAATTGTTATATTACATTCAATCTATATTACTTCAAAACAAGGTTACTTACTTTTTATCTTTTTCCATTCTTTTATTTTAAAACAATGGAAAAATTGAAACAATATTATTGAAACAATATTATTGAAACAATATAATTGAAACAATATTATTTAATATCACTACACCCCTCTCTTTTCTTTTCTTTTCCATTCCTTTATAATTAACTCATTCCATTTCAATCCTTTATTAACTCCCAAACAAACACTAATAAAAATTGGAGAGTGAACCCATAAAATTATCTTCAATGGTCTCGCAACCCAAATGCCTCTTTTTAGATATAAAGTGACTCTCCACATCCGGATTGACTAGATTTACTTAGATAATTGAGAGTAACATATTGAACAAACACTAATAAAAATATTCAGGTCATCTCTCTCTAAGAAACAAAACACAAACTGTCTTGCATAGAACTAGTACAAAAGCAACAAAAGAAAACAATGAAGACGCCGATCTAACCCAATCTAGGTTGCATGACTTTTGGTAGTGGAAGGGATGAGCACAATGGAGAAGACAACACTGAAAAGTGATCGCAATCAAGATGACAATGTTGTTGTTGCACTTAAGGAATAGGTGATCTATGTGTGTGTGTGAGAGTGAGAGAATGAGTCTAGGGACATTTTTTTTCACAAATTGCTAAATTGGCAAGTTATGAATGGTGAAAAATAAAAATGATATCAATAATGTGTTAATGATTATTCGTCACTTTCAAGTTGTGTTTTTAAGAGAGTTTCAACCTATGGCGTCTGCTCCTAATGATAGCTTTTTATCATCAGACCAAGACACCAATCAGTTTTAGGTGTAGGCAAAAATTGAATCACAGATCTCTTATACAACCATCAGAGACTTTACCAGCTGAGCTAACTGGAACCCACCAATTTCAACTTGTTATTTCTCAATAAGTTGTGGAAAAAATTGTAGAAAAAATTGTATTCATAGGAAAATTGAATCTTAAATTGGGTGTAGAGATTTATAAAGAAAGAATAAAAATAAAATGGTTTTGGAAGAAAAATTAAAAAATAATAATAATAAGTGTAGGGACTCAATTTGGATTGACCCTGAGTACGAATGGATTTTCAGCCCAATCAAGCCCAAACAATAAATTTATAGAGAGTGGGTTAAAGGTTTAGGCGCTGGCCGTCGATCACCAAGCATGAACTTTCTTTATGAAAAATACTAAGAGTTTCTTTACAAATGGGGGAGTGCTCCTCGGCCTGTGGCCAAAGAGGCCTTTTTGTTCTCTCTCTTTCTTTTCCCCCCCCCCCCTTCTTTTACTTTACTTACTTTTCTTATATAGCTTTCATCTGCCTATCTCCTTATTCCATCTGTTGATCATCCATTTACCTCTCTTCTGGCCGTCTGTCCCATCAGAGGCCTTATCAGTACTCAAGTGGTTCACTCTGACCAACGTTGCCCTGCTAAGGGGTTATATCCCCATTAATGCAACCAGAGGGGTTAGGTGAAAGCATTAAGTACGAATGTGACAGCTTGCTCTGAGCTTGTCCCCTCCCAAAGATTATCCTTAGAATGCCGAGGACGAACAGGTCCTCGGCGTGGGTCACAAAAGAGGCTTTGTCTAACTTAACCTCGGCTGGTCAGTCCTCCTCGGCATTGGCCTTGGGCCTAATACCCGATGGGCCGAGGCTATCGGGCCCACGGGCCCCACAATAGCCCCTCAAAACCCTACTGCACGTTCCCTAGGACGGGGAGGAGGGTTTTGATACCTGCGGGCTCTCTAGACGAGTCACCCCACTTCGGTTTGTGCTAACGCTGGCGGCTTTTTGACTGCCCGATGCGCGTTTTTAGCGTTTCAAGACTTAATAGGTGCCCACATTAAATTTTGGCGGCACCACGTTTCCCACTTTCAACGGCATGATCTTTTGCCTTTATGAGCAAGCGGTTACATTTGAGAAACCTAAAGGGGAGTATAAGTACCAGTTTGAACCGCTCGATTTCATCATTTTCGCGCTTACAATTGTTGACGCGTATGATTTGAATCTGGTTGGACTTGTACACTATCTGAAGAGTACCATCATACTTCTGTAAGTCTTCTTTTTCTATCAATCTCAAATTTCCTTGATTTTACTCATCCTTTTCTTCTCTTAGAACTTTTAGTCATCTTTGGGGAATGAGTAAGTTTAAGAAGTTGGTTGAGTCTGACGAGATGATGAACAAATTCATCGTCGACTATGGAATACCCAATAATGTGAGTTTGAAGTACTGTGAAGAAGGGGAGTGGTACCTTAAGAGGAGAGAGGGTGAAGTTGTGATCCCAATATTCGCTTTTGTAGAAGGAGGGATGAGAATCCCTATGAGGCCGGTGACCCTCAATTATCTTAGGCATTTCCGCCTGTCTCCTACCCAATGTGCCGCGAATGTGTTTAGGATATTAGGGTGCGTAGACATCTTGAATGAGAAAATGGGGCTGAGACTAACTCACCA
>NW_027070393.1:110822-143730 GCF_002906115.3 Quercus suber
CTCAGGCTACAAGCCAACAGTAAATACCAAATAGTAATAAACAAAAAGCTTTTAGATTTTTTTTTTTTTTTTTTATAGAGTTTCAATGTTCGCTTTTGATGATTGTATTATTTATCATCAAACTAAGACATCAGTCAGTTTTTGGTGTAAGCAGGAATTAAATCTCAAATTTTTTTTTTAAGAGAGTTTTAGTTTATAACATCCGCTCCTAATGATATACTTTATCATCAGACCAAGATACCAATCGATTTTTGATGTAGGTGAAGATATTAAACTTCAAATCTCTTATTCAACTATCAGAGACTTTAGTTCAACTTGAAACTACTAAAATTTTGAAATATACATTTTATTTAGTGTGTTGAATGGTGATGCTGTTTTTGTCTACATGCATTAGATTATAGTTTAATGTAAAGGATTTGCTCATCTTGAAAAGTCTTAGAATTTTGAAATATGTTAATTATTTGGTGTGTTGAATTGTGATGCAGTTTTTGTCTATAGGTAATAGATTATTACGATATAATGTAGAGAGGATTTGGTCATCTTGAAAAGTAAGGTAAAGACAACAACGATTTTCATTTATGGGAATTCAACGGTTACGTAGTCCTTGTCATAACCCACTTTAAATCCTAAGTACATGTTATGACTTATAACCACACTCAAAGCCTATACGGTCCTTCAATAATTGCATTGCATTTACAGGTGTGTCATCAACGTTTGGCTCTTCAATGCATTTATTTATTTATTTATTTTTGTCTTTTGGAAGGGGTTGGCAGGGTTGACTTGACTACAAATTAAACTTTTACATTTATTTTGTAGGTGCAAAACTTTTCAATTAAGATTGTGATTATTATAATTGTAAGATGAAATTAGAGATTTGAAGTTCGCACTTCGCCTACACTAAAAATTGATTAGTGTTTTAATTTAATAATAAGAGCATTTGTCATAAAATGGGTACTATAGATCAATCAAAACTTGAATTCGACAAATTACAAAGAATTATAGCAGATTTCAAATAGATGAACACAAGAACATTGCATTCTATAATATCACATTAATACTGTATATTATTATTAGTAGTTTACATTATATCTTGAGAAAATTACATTTTTTTTTTTAGAATCAAGAAAATTATATTTTAAAATTTATAATTTAAGAGTGTAACAAATTAAATTTTATAGATTTAAAAAGAATAAGTTAAACCTAATTTTTTTATTTGGTGTGTTGAATGGTGATGCTTTTTTTGTCTACATGCATTAGATAATGGTTTAATGTAAAGGATTTGCTCATCTTGAAAAGTCTTAGAATTTTGAAATATGTTAATTATTTGGTGTGTTGAATTGTGATGCGGTTTTTGTCCATAGGCATTAGATTATTATGATTTAATGTAGAGAGGATTTGGTAATCTTGAAAAGTAAGGTAAAGACAACAATGATTTTCATTTATGGGAATTCAATGGTTACGTAGTCCATGTCATAACCCCCTTTAAATCCTATGTACATGTTATGACTTATTACCCCACTCAAAGCCTATACGGTCCTTCAATAATTGCATTGCATTTGCAGGCATACAGTGTGTGTCATCAACGTTTGGCTCTTCAATGCCTTTTTTTTTTTTTTTTTTTTTGGTTTTCTGAAAGGGGGTCGGCAGGGTTGACTTGCCTACGAATTAAAGTTTTACTTTTATTTTGTAGGTGAAAACTTTTCAATTAAGATTGTGATTATTATAATTGTAAGATGAAATTAGAGATTTGAAGTTCACACTTCGTCTCACTAAAAATTAATTAGTATCTTAACTTAATAATAAGAATAATTATCATGAAGTGAGCATTATAAATCAATCAAAATTTGAATTGGACGATTACAAAGAATTATAGAAGATTTCATATAGATGAACACAAGAACAATGCATTCTATAATATCACATTAATACTGTATATCACTATTAGTAGTTTACATTATATCTGAGAAAATTACAATTCTTTTTTTTTTTTTTAAGAATCGAGAAAATTATATTTTAAACTTTATAATTTAGAACTGTAACAAATTAAATTTTATAAATTTAAAAGTAATAGGTTAAACCTAATTTTTTATTATAAAAAGTAACAAATTAAATCCAAAATTTTAAAAAGTAACAAATTAATAAGTCATTTGACACCTAATTTTACATTTTGTTGAGTTGTCAACTTATAATAAGGGCAGCAACATTTTTACACTAATTTTTAATTTCTTATACATCATTCTGCACAACTATATATATATATATATATATATATGTACACGGCATCTGTTTCACAATAATTATTCATTATTATCGGTTCAAAACTCATATTAAAATTTTAGATGTGAAATTTGTAGTGTCCTATGCATATTGGAATGTTTTTAAGGCGAAACAATCGTTTTTGTGTTTTCGGCTGAGACGTCATTTTCATGGCCAATCTCAGTATTCATCAAAGGTCAAACAGTCTGAGTCTCTGACACACGAAACCGCATGTGTTTGGTTTTTGCAGATATGACTTTCAAACAAAGTCATGTGCTTGCACATGAAAACGGTAATTCGTACGTATGGAATGGTTTGGTTTTTAGTTTTTGGTTATAATAATCACAAAAGGATTACAATATCCCAAGTGGCATGCAGCATCATTTAGAAATTATAATTTATTTATATTTTAAAAACAAAAACTAACTTATCTATAAATTCATACACAAGGATCATCTTTACTTCTCCACTCATATACTCATATCATAGTTATTACCTTCATATTTCAATTTTGAAGATTAATGTCAAAGAATGAGATAGTCTATGTGCAATGAACATTTTCTACTGCAAATTGTACTGGTTACAATATAATGTGATTAGAACAAATGGAATTGCTCCTATCAAAGTATAAAATGGATATTCTTCTCAAGAAAAAGAAAAAAAAAGTATAAACAGGATATGGATCATTTGATTGTCAAAATTTTACTCTTTACATATCCACATCTACTAGTTGGTAACCATGCAATGCATGAAAAATTTTAATATAATATGATTTTTTTTAATATACTTTTTTTTATATAATCTAAATGTGAAATTTGATAATTATGATAGTTATTAGTAATTGTCATTTATTATGATAATATTCATATATGAAACTAAATATTCTATTATTAGGCATTTTATTATGATTTTGTTTGTATATGTAAATATAACTCTATATTCTACCATTTAAAGAAAATATGATGTGTCAAGATTTTTTATTTTATTTTTAATAATAAGATAGTACTTCAAACCTATGGCATCCATTTTGTGATGATTTTTCTTTATCATCAAAATAAAATACCTTTTTTTTTTTTTGGTGCATAGGTAAGAGTTGAACCATATATCTTTTATTCGATGACAAAATATTTTACCAGTTATGCTAATTAGAACTCATGACGTGTCAATATTCTAATTGAGATTTCAAATATAAAATGAAAATTAAATTATATATATTAGAATAATAATGTGTAAAATTGTGAGATCTCAAAAAACTTATATGGCACAATATTATGAGCTCAATCACATGTCGAACTTTCTTTTTTCTTTTTTCTTTTTTTCTTTTTTTTATTAAGAATCACATGTCAAGCTTTCTTGGTTTTATATATTATATAAGTTATAAATAATTATATGTTATTTAAGATTAATTATCATTCGTTAACAGATGGATTGAGATTTTAAAATATGTACATTAATGAAAATTCAAGTCTTTATCATAAAATAGATATATTTTTGTTAACATAATGTGTTTATAGCTTAAGGGGAGGGAAAAAAAAGTTTATGAGATGTGATCCATAACAAACTATGAGACCCCTTAAGATTATGAAGTAATCATTAAAGCCTTGTTTTGTGATAATGCTTCTCTTGCTTCTTTTGACCATCGCATAGACGAGGAAAATCTTTTGTCAACTTCTTTTGTTGATGTTATATTTTTTCATTCTAAGAAACAAGAAAATTCTGTTACTCATAATATTAGTAGACATGCTAGACATGTCAGTGATTTTTTAATGTGGATGAAAGATGTTCCTCCACATTTTAGTGTTGTATTTGTAGCCGATTTGGCTAGTTTTTCTTAATTAAAAAAGTATGAGAACCATCACGATTAGATTTTTTTTTTTTTTTTTGGGTTAAAAGAGTTGTAACTTAATTGGCATCTCTTAACTTATCCAATAGATATGTCTAAGAGTCAACTCTCCTCTCTCCTATTGTAACTATTAATTTTTTTTTAATATATATTTTTTACCTCAAGGCAAATAAAGAAGAACTTAGCGCCCCCCCCCCCCCCTCTTCCCCCAAAAAAAAAGTGAGATCATTAGGTGGTTTTGATGTTCATGTGATATGTTCATGCCTAAAATATATCAATAATTATAATTCTAAGGATCCATTTGGATACTACTTATTTTGCTGAAAACTGAAAATACTATAACAAAATAATTTTTAAATGTGTGAATAGTGTCATTAGACCCATTTTAAATGAAAGTTTTGTTGAAAAAATGAGGTTTATGGGTTTCGTAAACAGTGCACAGGACCTACTGAACAGTGCATAATCACATGAAAACTGACTTCTCACAAAAAAAAAAAAAAAAAAAAAAGAAGCCAAAATGCCAAACGCTAGGGACCAAAAACGCAATCCAAACGTATACTAAGTCTAACCATTTGAAATTGAGAAAGAAAAAGAAGTTCCTTTTTAAATCATAAAATTCTGTTCCGTTGAGGAATGGAATGTCACCACACCCGTGAACAAATTTGTGCAAATATTAATAGACTTATGGGCAAGATCTTTTTTGATCAAACGTGGTAAGACTTTTTGTCTAGCATAACTATGGGATATGGCCAAGACTTTTGACTTTAACATACATTAGGAATACAAGATGAAAATAATGTGTTCATTTTTCAAACGTGTTGTGTTGTGTTGTGCCCGTGTTGGCGTCGGCGTTCGTGTCCGTGTCCCTGTCCGAAAACTTTTTACAAGTACTTCGTTTAAGAATTCTGTCTAATAAGTGTGGGGGAGACTTTCACAAGACCTTAGGCCTTAGGCTTTCAATTGGGCTTTGCAGATCAAAGACAAAGATATTAAACATAAAAGTCCTCTACTGTCTTACTGTGGTCCTATATATCCTGTGGCCTTGTGGCTTCTGGACCTACCTTGGGGGACAATATGGAACAATGGTGGTAGACCTCACTAGACAAAGCAAGTAATGATATGAATAATTTTAGGAGTACATCATTTGCTACATATTTTTTTTGCAATCTATTTTATAAGTGATTGATTGTCTGTTATTTTCACAAGGATCTGCAATTTTTTATCCACTACTCATGACTTGTCACACGTTAGAGTTGTTGTTGTGACACAAAATGTACAATAGTAGATTTTTTCTAATAATATTCCAACAAAAAACTTTCTCAAATTAAGTTTGGGTTTCAAAAGCAGGTTTGCACGTCATGATTTGCTAACATAAGTTGTTCTTCGCATTACTGAGACAAGCCAAGTCATGCATGGTAGTGCTATCCTTTGGACCCAAATTATAGATTACGTTACATACATGCATATAGCAAAGAGCATAAATTAAAATAAAAAATAAAGCAGAACATAGGATTTACATGCCTAAAAAGTGGTAGAACACGTAATTCACCTCACCAAATAATATGGTAAAGCCTGCCAAATCAAGTTCATCATGTATTGAAGCAGTGGAGGAACTGCTTCAATACTTCTGATTTTTCAGAAGCTGCCCAAGTAGTTCCACCCCTCTTGCTGAATGGGCCAAAACCTATTGCATTACGTCGTTACATATAAACTTACGATCTAAAAAGAGTTAGAAGATGATGAGATAATACAACAAAAATTTAACAATGAAAATAATTGTAATAATATATATATAATTCTTGATTATATATATTAAAAAAAAAAAATTCTAGATTCTTTTTCCATGCTCACAAAATTTTTCTGATAATACTTGTTATAGTTATTTTGGTAGATTTAATTTTTGTAAAAATACTAAAACTGATAAAATCATACTTTATATTGATTGAATTAACTATATTATCAATTAAAATGAGATATTAACAAAAAATTATTAATTAAATATAGAAAATTTCATTTTAAATTATGTATTGAGCCAACCTTGTGGCATGGGCCATGTGGGAGGTGACTATGATTTTTTTTTTTTTTAAATAATAAAAAAAAGGGTAAGAGAGGATGATCAAAGTGGCTTCCTTACCTAGATGTTACCAATTTATCATAGTAACATTTTACCTATTGGGCTTGGACCTGCAAATGGGAGAACTAGTGAGCCATAAATGTTATCCCAACCCTATAAGGGCACTAATGGGCATTGAGCCTACGGCGTGAAGTTTTTTCCCAACGCTTTCTGTTGTAGAATTCGAACTTAAACCTTCTATCCAAACCACTTGAAAGTAAGCCCAAATTAGTATTATTTCTTTTGCTCGCAACAAAGAGCCTTTAGCAGTGAACTGTATGAGTTGGCATAACGGGGTCCTAGGCAAAGATGTTTTGTTTTGTTTACTAGAGCTATTCGTGATGCAAGATGGTTTTTTTTTAACAAACTTTTCTTGGCCTTTCTAATCCATCGAAATTAATAGGGATGGTGAAGGCCAAGTGCGCTGGCTGCCAACTAGGAGTGATAGTTTCAAAGTTTACTAGCACACTTTGAAGAGGGTTGAACTTGAACACTCACCTGTGGAGTTGAAAAGTTTTTTACTTAATTTTTTTTTTTTAATTACTAGCTGCTTTAAATAGTCATTCATTTCTTCTTTGGAGGAGTTTCTGGATTTATGTAAAATGAATTGATCTTTGTAGCTTCCCTAGCACATTGCCTTTTTTTTTTTCTTTTTTTTTTTTCTTTTTACAGTAACCACTACAGTACATAAACAATAAAAAAAAAGACCGAAACCCGTGAAAAAAAAAAAAAAAAAATGCTGAAACGCAAACGCGCGTTTCAACTTTTCCGCCCAAGCCAAACGGTTTCTAAAGTCTAACCATTTGAAATTGAGAAAGAAAAAAGAAGTTCCTTTTTAAATCATAAAATTCTGTTCCGTTGAGGAGTGGAATGTCACCACACCCGTGAACAAATTTGTGCAAATATTAATAGACTTATGGGCAAGATCTTTTTTGATCAAACGTGGTAAGACTTTTTGTCTAGCATAACTATGGGATATGGCCAAGACTTTTGACTTTAACATACATTAGGAATACAAGATGAAAATGTGTTCATTTTTCAAACGTGTTGTGTTTGTGTTGTGCCCGTGTTGGTGTCGGCATTCGTGTCCGTGTCCCTGTCCGAAAACTTTTTACAAGTACTTCGTTTAAGAATTCTGTCTAATAAGTGTGGGGGAGACTTTCACAAGACCTTAGGCTTTCAATTGGGCTTTGCAGATCAAAGACAAAGATATTAAACATAAAAGCCCTCTACTGTCTTACTGTGGTCCTATATATCCTGTGGCCTTGTGGCTTCTGGACCTACCTTGGGGGACAATATGGAACAATGGTGGTAGACCTCACTAGACAAAGCAAGTAATGATATGAATAATTTTAGGAGTACATCATTTGCTACATATTTTGTTCGCAATTTATTTTATAAGTGATTGATTGTCTGTTACTTTTACAAGGATCTGCAATTTTTTATCTACTAATCATGACTTGTCACACGTTAGAGTTGTTGTTGTGACACAAAATGTACAATAGTAGATTTTTTCTAATAATATTCCAACAAAAACTTTCTCAAATTAAGTTTGGGTTTCAAAAGCAGGTTTGCAAGTCATGATTTGCTAACATAAGTTGTTCTTCGCATTACTGAGACAAGCCAAGTCATGCATGGCAGTGCTATCCTTTGGACCCAAATTATAGATTACGTTACATACATGCATATAGCAAAGAGCATAAATTAAAATAAAAAATAAAGCAGAACATAGGATTTACATGCCTAGAAAGTGGTAGAACACGTAATTCACCTCACCAAATAATATGGTAAAGCCTGCCAAAATCAAAGTTCATCATGTATTGAAGCAGTGGAGGAACTGCTTCAATACTTCTGATTTTTCAGAAGCTGCCCAAGTAGTTCCACCCCTCTTGCTGAATGGGCCAAAACCTATTGCATTACGTCGTTACATATAAACTTACGATCTAAAAAGAGTTAGAAGATGATGAAATAATACAACAAAAATTTAACAATGAAAATAATTGTAATAATATATATATATATATATATATATAATTCTTGATTATATATATTAATAATTGGTCACATATTATTCATGAATAGAAGAGCCAACAAAATGGGGAAAAAATCCCATAAAGCCAGTCCGGTACCTGGTTATCTCTAAGATTGAGTAAGACACACCATGGCCAGGCTCAAACACCAGCCCATGGAGAAAAATTAAAAATAAAGAAGATGAAGCTAGTAATATGAAGATTAACTCCTTTGTGTATCTCAGGTATCAACCCTAATCGTCCCCCTTGTTTCCAATATCATCATTTTGATTATATTCAAAGTTGACTTGGAATCTTGGATGGCGGAGAAGTGAAATTCCATTGCAAAATTATTATGTAAAATAGAAACTTTTCCCAGGCCATGTAGGATTGTCGAAGCTTGTCACCAAAGCTCAATTACAAAATTGTAAATGAAGTTGAAAAACTAGATATTATTTTCCAAAATCTTTAGTCTAAACTCTAAAATTTCTCACATATGGGTATCCAACTAGCTTATCGAAAATAACATAAGAATAGTGACTCTGAATTTCAAAAAAGGTACAAGTAAAGAATTAAACAAAATATATACATGTATATCATTTGAATTTCTCCTCTAGGTGTCACAGCATTGACTCAAAAGCTTTGTTGCCTGCAAATGTGACCAAAAAAAAAAAAAAAAAGCTCCAAAATGTGATTACCATCCAGTCCAATAAAATAAAAAGTAATTATCTCCTTTTTTTTCTTTTTCTTTTTTTTTTCTCTTTTTTTTTTTTGTTTTTTTTTTAAGATCAGATTCATCAGAATATGGTTAAGCAATATGTGCTAGATCTAAAGTTAAGCAAGAAGATTTTTTTACGTATAGGACATGCTCTTAACACAGAATCCAATTAAAAGTACAACATGAACAACACAAGCAGTCAATCAAACTCCAAAACAGATAATGTTGACAACTAAAATTTACAGATTAGACTGATCTGGGAGACTGCAATCTAAGACCACCAAACGATAGTTGTGATGCAGTTCTATATAAATAACATAATAAATTATCACCTGGCATTCAAAATAAGCTAGTGTTATTATAGTTACGTGTGAAACCAATGTATAATAGCAATAATTTAAGGGGAAGATCAAATAGAAAGGCCAGTATGCTTGCCTAAGAAAAAATATGATAGGTTCAGTCTTACTTATCTGCTTTGGTCAACAATAGCCATACAATCACAAGGTAGATTTATTTGATCTTTCTAATTCTATTTACTTGTGCAGGAGAAAGGGATTGGACTTACTTCTGTCTCTATGTTTTGGACAATAGCAAGAGTAATTTAGATATCCATCCCAAGGAACCTTTCTGAGACCTGCTCTAACAGATATTATGTCCCTGAGCCTGCATAAGAACACCTTTTTTTTTGGAATGACATAGGAGAACTGTGTAAGAACACTTACATTTAACAAAAGCTATTTCGAAATATGAGATAGTTCTAATGCTATTATTTAATGCACATGCCCCTCTGCAAACTCTAGGGCTGTCTCTCCAGGTTTTTATATATTGCAGCTCCAAGTACCAAACATCACACACAACAGCCCTGGATGTCATGAGCTGCAGGCTGCAGCAGATGCGTTGTGATTCTTGTGAAGGGTTGCCCACAAACAGAGCACATAATACAAGAATACAGTATCATCTGCAGCATGCCAACAAACATGGAAATCCAAGACAAACTGTTAAAATGAACCTCAATGCAATCCACCTAGATCCTAGCTGAAACAAGGAATTTATCTCCCATACGGTAATTCTAACATGAAACAAAAACATAAATATCAGATAGATTGATCTTTGGCAAAAGCCTTGCCCCAAAATAAACACATCCAACAGTCTTTTGCCACCCTATCTAAAATGCAGGGGATTCTTTCACTGCATGCATATAAAATTAACAAAACAAAAAATGCACACATAAATTTAGTGAGCTATAAGCAACTCCTTACTTCAGACCATTCCAAAAAAAGCATCAATGAAAATTTTATTGTACTTGACTGCAATTTTTGTGAGAAACACACAAGACAGTAACCATAAATCATTACTGAGACTGTTATTACTTCTTTTTTGAATTGGTAAGCTACACATGCACCCATGGGATTTGAACCCTTGACCTCACCCTCCAACANAAAAAAAAAATTCTAGATTCTTTTTCCCATGCTCACAAAATTTTTCTGATAATACTTGTTATAGTTATTTTGGTAGATTTAATTTTTGTAAAAATACTAAAACTGATAAAATCATACTTTATATTGATTGAATTAACTATATTATCAATTAAAATGAGATATTAACAAAAAATTATTAATTAAATATAGAAAATTTCATTTTAAATTATGTATTGAGCCAACCTTGTGGCATGGGCCATGTGGGGAGGTGACTATGATTTTTTTTTTTTTAAATAATAAAAAAAAAGGTAAGAGAGGATGATCAAAGTGGCTTCCTTACCTAGATGTTACCAATTTATCATAGTAACATTTTACCTATTGGGCTTGGACTGCAAATGGGAGAACTAGTGAGCCATAAATGTTATCCCAACCCTATAAGGGCACTAATGGGCATTGAGCCTACGGCGTGAAGTTTTTTCCCAACGCTTTCTGTTGTAGAATTCGAACTTAAAACTTCTATCCAAACCACTTGAAAGTAAGCCCAAATTAGTATTATTTCTTTTGCTCGCAACAAAGAGCCTTTAGCAGTGAACTGTATGAGTTGGCATAACGGGGTCCTAGGCAAAGTGTGCAGGCTGCAGCAGATGCGTTGTGATTCTTGTGAAGGGTTGCCCACAAACAGAGCACATAATACAAGAATACAGTATCATCTGCAGCATGCCAACAAACATGGAAATCCAAGACAAACTGTTAAAATGAACCTCAATGCAATCCACCTAGATCCTAGCTGAAACAAGGAATTTATCTCCCATACGGTAATTCTAACATGAAACAAAAACATAAATATCAGATAGATTGATCTTTGGCAAAAGCCTTGCCCCAAAATAAACACATCCAACAGTCTTTTGCCACCCTATCTAAAATGCAGGGGATTCTTTCACTGCATGCATATAGAATTAACAAAACAAAAAATGCACACATAAATTTAGTGAGCTATAAGCAACTCCTTACTTCAGACCATTCCAAAAAAAGCATCAATGAAAATTTTATTGTACTTGACTGCAATTTTTGAGAGAAACACACAAGACAGTAACCATAAATCATTACTGAGACTGTTATTACTTCTTTTTTGAATTGGTAAGCTACACATGCACCCATGGGATTTGAACCCTCGACCTCACCCTCCAACAAATTATTACAGGAGAAAGAAGTGCATTGAGCTATAGCTAATTGGCAAGACTGTTATAACTTATTCTGAGAAATTTTATAAAAAATCACCTATTTAATGTAGTGAGTACAGTAACTACAGTTGCCATCAGGGCAATATTAACAAATTTCATATTCAAAATTAGTGGCTTAACCAACAATTATATTATTTGCCTAACATCAAAAATACAAAAAAGGGTATATCAACCTTTTGGAGTACACCACTCTGGCATCCAAAACACTTATATATTTGCCGTATTGAACTTCAACATCTTTTGTAAAAGAAAATCCAGACAGAAGTGAAAAACTCATGCATCGTCCTTTGGGTAGTCTTCCAAAAGTAGTTTGGGGGTAATTTTGTGTTTCAGTAGTTGGATCCATAATTGACAAGAATGACCATTCTATAAATTACCACCTTGGGGCTACCAAAAAGAACAAGAGGAATAGGGCGTTCTGTCTTTGATAGTAACTTCCCAAAGATAATTGGCTGACAAAATATCCAGCTACCAGTAATTGCCACAAGAACATTCACCATTTCTAAAATGATGAAACCTCTTCCCATCTCTTACAACTATCTCTCTACCTACTACTTTTGACATGAACTTGAATGCATTATGGCAATCCCCACAAATTCTAAGGTTCTTGAAAACCCTAATTATGGCTCCTAGAGGAAGCTTCATAAGCCCAAAAACAACCGCAAGCTTCTCACTATGAGTATACAAGACAGATTCCTTTTGTGCTTCCTCCATATCATGCAGCACAAACTTTGTGTCAGGGACATAGCCAAGTTTTCTCATTTCAAGTACCAATTGCTCTAGATAATTATACACAGCTTGCACCTCTGGGTGCACAGTATCGTCAACCAGGAACACATGAACCTTGCTTTCAACCTCAATCCAACTACAACCAGGCTCTTTCTTAATACCCCGGTCCCTCATTAATTTCCGCACTTTAGCCACATCATCCTGCCTGCCTGCAGTGGCATACATGTTTGACAGAAGTACATAGGTCCCGTCATGTTGTGGCATTAGTTCAAAGAGTCGTTCAGCAGCTTGAATCCCTAAATCCATGTTCCCATGAATTCGGCAACCAGCAAGAAGAGCCTCCCAAATTGGTGCACCCGGCTCAAATGGCATTGATTCAATCACATCCTTTGCTTCTGAAAACTTCCCAGCTCGAACCAACAAGTCAATCAATCGAGCATAATGATCTTCTCCTGGTGTTATATTGTAACAACCACGCATTGAATTGAAATAACGATGTCCTTCTTTGACTAAACCAGCATGGCTGCAAGCAGAGAGAATAGTGAGAAAAGTTATTCGATCAGGTACTATATCTTCCTTCAACATCTGTTCAAAAAGTTCTATTGCTTGGAGACCATGTCCATGTTGTCCTAAAGCTGCAATCATGGCATTCCAAGATACTGAATCCAAACAAGGCATTGTAAGGAACACACAATTTGCAGCCTCAACAATGCCACATCTAGCATACATTGTGATAAGTGCATTTCCAGCTGAGAGGCTTGAATCATGCCCCAACTTAACTAGTTGAGCATGGAGCTGACGTCCATGCTCCAAAGCTCCAAGCATTGCACTAGATGTAATTGCTCCTGCAAACGCATAATCACATGGCTCAAAACCCTCTATTCTCATTTGGTTGAACAGCTTCAAACCTTCCTCTCCAAACCCATTTTGTGCTAAACCGGATATCATCACTGTCCATGTCAGAAGGTTCCTCTCAGGCATCTCCTTAAAAAAGGACTTAGCTTCCACAATGCGCCCTAAATTAACATATGCAGACAAGATTGCATTCCATGAAATAAGATCTCTTATGGGCATCTTATTAAAAATCTCCCTTGCCTCATCAACTTTACCACATTTCCCGTATAGTGAAACCAATGCATTATTCACAGACAATGAAAATTCTGGTTCATGTTTCTCTTCTGTTCTCAAAATGAAAGCATGCATTTGCTTTCCATGTTTGAACAATCCAGCATTAGCACAAGCACTGATTATACTCGTGTAGGTAAACCCATCATGCTGAATCCCCTTCAAATGCATCCTTCTAAACATTTCTAATGCTTCGTGAATAAAACCATGGTGCACATAACCTGAAATCATTGCATTCCATGCAACTCCAATATTTTCAGTCACCCCATCAAGAATTTCACGGGCTGCATCAAGATCATTGTTCCTCACATACCCTGTAATCATTGTTGTCCATGTTAACTCATCCTTCTTTGGCATCTCATCAAACAACTTTTTAGCTGCACCCATCAATAAAGACGACGATGCTAATGGTGAAGATGCGCACTTAACATAAGCGGATATAAGTGCATTCAACACTGAAGTAACAAACACTGTTCCTGACTTTAGCACTGCACAATGCATCTGTTGGCAATGCTTTTTATCCTCAACTATTAGAGCCAAAGCACCAAGTACACTAGTGAAAGTGTAATTGTCAGGCCTAAAGTCATCTCGCCTCATGTCACGAAAGAGTTCAATAGCAGCATGGCCATCATTATTATGGGAATAAGCTGTGATCATTGCATTGTAAAAAACTGTGTCTCGCATACTGAGTGGGGTTCCACCAAATACTTCCTGAGCCAACTTTAGATTCCCTGCAGTAGAGTATGCAGCAATCAACGTCGTTCTTGCCACTATATCTGGTTCGGGAATTTTGTTGAACAGGTGGAGAGCATAGGCAATATTGGATGATTTGCAATAGATATCCATCAAACGGTTGAGGATGTGGCCACGTGGCTTGAACCCAAAAGCTATCATATGGGCATGCATGGTTCGAGCTATGCAGTAAGAGGTTGATCTTTCGGAGCAACATAGTTGCAGTTGTGCAGCGTAACGATTGGCCACCGTACGGATGTCCAATGTGTTTCTCATGTTTAGAAAGCTTGCAAGTCATGGTTCTCTTCCAGTCCCAGTCCCAACATGGCAGGCTTGTCACTTTGTCAGAACAACACCCAAGATGGGCAACATTGCTTCATGGTTGTTATTGTTAAACTGCTATAACTTATTTACAATAAGAATGTAATTTAAGTGCAAATTTTGGCAGTTAACACTTACCAAACCATCCAGGTTGCTTCTGCATAATAACAGCAATGCAATCATCTGTTCTAAAACAATGAAATCAATCGTGGAGGTATGATTGGCCACAAAAACCTGTTCATAGATGGGAGCAAAATACCATTCAATAACATGAATTATCAATTATGCACACATGCTGTTAAAGAAACATCAAATTATAATCAGGTATACCTGCTTGGGCCTCAATAAATGCTAGGCTGTGGCCCATAGTACATTACCACCCGAGTCCATGATGCATCAAAAAAGCTGCAAATTAACTCCACCAAAGACCTCTGGAGACAAAAGTAATCATGGAACATGTCAAGTTCAACACAAGACCAGAACTTTATGAAGTTACAAGAGACAGAAACCAAAAACAAGAAGAGGGGGCATTAAGACATTAACTTACAACAAATGGGTTGTTTGCTTATGAGAACATCATCAGGGGAGGCTTCCAAAGATTTTCTCATGACCATGGATTCTATCATATTCTTCTACAGATTTTAATATCATGTGTCCTATTAGTATGCTTCTGTGTTTGCTTTATCTATTCCTAAATGACCTTTAATTATAAAAATTCATTATTTTTTTAGTACAAACAGGTTCTGCTGCATAAGACTATTACAACTAGTGCGTGCAGTATGTCTATAAGAAAAGAAAAGAAAAAAACTTTCATCTCTTTTCTCAACACTCAGCTAGCCCCACATCAAGACCAGAACTTTAAGAAGTTATTAGAGGCAGTAACAAAAACCAAGAAGAGGGGGCATTAAGACGTTAATTTACAACAAATGGGTTGTTTGCTAATGAGAATAAGAACATCATGGGACCCTTCTAAAGATTTCACATGAACTTTAATTATAAGTATCAATTGTTTTTTTTTTTTTAGTACAAACGGGTTTTGCTTCATAAGACACAAAAAGAAACAGAGAGAGAAAAAAAAAAAACATACATAGAGGCAGAGCTTGGGTCGGGTCTCCTGTTTAGGCTCAGCTTCTCAGACTCTTTGCTGCAATTCTCTCTCAAATACGATTAAAAATAAAAAAAAGAGAGAGAGAAACGGTGGCGTTTAGGCGAAGAGGTGACTTTTTATTTTATAAATAATCCAGACCGTTTAAGCCCAGACTTAAACCCTACACCGTACGGTCAGGAGGTGGCATAAAAGTGTTGATTTACGCCACCAATCAGTGTTTGCCACGTCACACATTTAAAGAAAAACCAATACACTCTATCGCACACAATTTTAACTTACTCCGCAAACACGTATCAGAGAGCAAACCCGGAGAAACCATTCCACCTCCTGCTCTCATCTGACCACCGCGAACCCACCTCCGGGAAGCCTCCAAATCGTTCTCAGACCCATTCTGAACCGCCGCCGCCGCAGTCGTAGACTCCACCGGCGCAGTCGCTACGGTTTCGGTATCAGTGGGAAGCTCGTGGCGACAAACTGGGCAAGAATTTCGAATCAAAAGCCAAGGGAGTATACAATCAGGGTGGCTGGGTTGTTTTGTGGCTTGATGATGGTGGAATGGGTTAGGCGTTGGTGCTGTTTCTCCAGGTTTGCTCTCTGATACGTGTGTGCGGAGTAAGTTAAAATCGTGTGTGATAGAGTGTATTGGTTTTTTTTTAAATGTGTGACGTGGCAAACACTGATTGGTGGCGTAAATCAACACTTTTACGCCACCTCCTGACCGTATGATTGAAACCCCGATCGAATATTCCACATATTTATCTCTCTCTCTCTCTCTCTCTCTCTCTCACACACATTAGATTCTGAAAATAAATAAATACATAAATAAAATATCAAAATTTTCGATTCAAAGTCTCTCTCTGTTTCTGTTTCTGTGTTTCTGTTTCTGTTTCTGTAGCTCTCTATCAAAAAGAAGAGGACGAAGAGAAATGGCATTGACGAACTTGATACTGACGGTGGCCGGTGTGAGCGCAGTGATATTACTGCTGAGGAGCGACGTCAAACAATCTGCCACCATCTTTAGGCGCAACGTCAAGCACATCCGCCATTGGCTCGAAGAAGAATCCGCCTCTGCCTCCAAGTACACCTCTCTCTCTCTCTCTCTCTCTCTCTCTATCAATATGATCTGTGCATATTTGGTCTTTGCTCTTAGTGGGTTCCATTAATTGGACCCATTAATTAAATTCATAGTGAGAGGTGGGAAAACATTGCTTTTGGGGTATTGAATAATTTTTTTTTTTCCAGGGATGTATGTGATTGTTTATGTTGCTTGTTAGTATTCTTTAGCATTTGCACCATTTTCCCATGAGAGATAGCAGCCATTTATGGGGTTTAGGTTCTGTTTGATTGGTCTCGGTGTTGGGGTTCCTTGGATTGTTGTTCTTTGTTTCTTTCGTGTTCATCATCGCGAACCCTTTGTCGTTTTTGTTTTAAATTTTTATCAATAACACTGCTCTTATTACCTGTTAAAAAAAAAAAAAAAAAAAAAAAAAACAAAGTTTAGATCTTGCCGTTTATCTGATATTTGTCTATGTGTGATTGTGCTAGGTTTTGGATTGTTCAAGAAAGGGTTATTGGGTTGTGCAACTAGGAATTATAAGATGGTTTGAAATTGTAGATCTTGCCGTTTTATGGGTATTTGATAGATAAAAGAAGGGCTTGATTTGGGTTGTAAGGAAGAAAAAAAAAAAGGAGTGGTTTTTGTAGTAACTGCGAATGGTCCCACACGAAAGAAAAGAGAGATTGGGTTCTTGCATCGTTAGTAACATTTTCAGAAGCAATAGGGTGTTGTAACAATGCACTTTCCAGCTCCAGTTATGACTATTTACTGATGTTGGATTTTCTATAGTTCAGCTTTTTCTTTGAATGCTATGCAAGTTGAGTTTAGTAAATTAGCCTTTGATGGTGGTTTGGATTTTGGAGTAGGTTTACGAAAACTGCCTCCAACAAGTCTGACTGCTTCAATTCCTGTGGTAGATGTTTCTGAAGAATTATTTTTTATGTCCATTTAATTGCTTGTTCTTGCAAACCTCATGGAACAGTGACGTGCAATTCTAGATGCTTATTGAACATCTTCCATGAAAAGAATTACATGGGTGTGGACAAGAATTATTTGTGTCCTTATCTTCCCTTGCATAACCTTCTATGTGGATATGATGAATAAGTGCTCATAATTTGCAAATGGGGGACAGTAAAAAAGCAGTCATCAATTACACAATTACTTGGCTTTTGATATGGTGCTATTTTTATTTTGTCATGTATTACTTTTTTCGACCCAAAGCAGTAGGTTGCAGGCTTGAGTCCAGGAATCAAACTCTACCAAAGAAATAAAAAAAGATATTTTGGGTTAGCTTGCCTACCAAACACCTTTCTTAGGCTTTGCAAAAGTGGGAGTTTTTTGTGCATTTGGTGCGATTTTTTTAATGTATATTGTAGAAGACTTGTCCAGCCAACCCTTGCATTTGCATGTTTGGGCAATACTGCTACAAATTACAATAATTATTAGACATGGCAAAATGAAACTTGAGCTAGATGATTGTGACTATTACTTAGGGCTGAAAATCCCACTTGGGTCTTCCTAATGTGCTCAGTGACTGGTTTTGACATTTCTGTAGGTGTTAACTTATTGTAGCCGCACCATTCTCCAATTGCTCTTATTCTTTTGTTCATTGTATTTAAGGGTTTTTATTTTTTATTTTTTGCTATGAAGTTTGTAAGTAGTTGGTTGTAAGTTCCATCTAAATAGACATTAATATGACTGATGGATCTTTCAGGACAGCGGAGAAGGCTGTTCCGAAGGAATTGGAAACAAAGGTTCCTCCAAAAGACATTCCCAAGGAGGACAAGCACTAATGGGTCTATATAGGGAGCCTGGTGTTGTCTACAAGAGTTACCTAGTTGCTCCTTTTTGCCCTTTTTTTTTTCCAAAATATTTCATGGTTTATTTAGAATTAGTCTTGGCGAAATGTTTGGGTATATTGTATGCACTTAAATAATCTTAATTTTGGTTTTAGTAGACTCTTTGGTCTCTTAATTATTGATATGTATTTACAAAGAAGGCCATACTTATTTTGAAAAGCAACTGTCATTTCTCCCTTGATTTTAATTTTAGTGTTCTTTATAACATCATCCTGTAATTAGGGTGTCAGGATGGGCTAATCAAGGTGTTCGAGGAGAAATTATTCACGTGATCGATTTCAGTTGTTCTTTCACTTAATTATAGTGACATGAGTTGAAATTAATTGAGTCACATTGTAATCACATTCACCATAAAAATCTAAGTAAAAAAATTCAAATCTAATATGTCCTACACTCCAATAATGATTAAAATGGAATCACATAATTAATGATATTCAGCAAAAATATCGTAACTAATCTCATGTTTGGTTGCACAAAAAACATTTACAGCCAAACATAAAAATCGCTACTTTTTGTTTATATAAATTGATAACTCTATTTTTGTTTTTACACAGTTTGTTGCCAAAGAAAAAGCAAAAGAAACCAGCAACTACTCATTCAGGCATTAAACATTCATTTATCCTAGTTGTTTTTCTCAGCTTTAACCAATTAAGAACAAATTAATCCAGAATTTTAGAAGGGTTGGTGAAAAAATTAATCTCGATTTCTTTGATGAGGAGATCATGTTGTCAGGGGGAGAGCTCACGATATAGTGGAAAATGTATGCCGCAAAATTAAATAATGCATATACATCCCTCTTTCCTATTCTTTTTTCTATTTCTTTTATTGAATTTTATTTTTTTATTATTATTTTTCTTAAATTATAAGATAGAATCTAAGGGTACGTTAGGTACATTGAATGTAAGGAATAGTAATTTTCATTACTGGGAATAAAAGATATTGCAATGAAATAACTATTACTATTCATAAATTTGGTTATTACATATGAAAAACTTGTAAAAGATGATGTATAAAGAAACTTTATATTTTTGGAAATATATTAATTTTAAAACCTATTATATAGTATATACACTAAAGAATAACTATTACATTCATTTTAAAGAGGAATAGCTATTCTTCAATTTAAAAAATAGTTATTCTAATGTAATAACTAATCCATGTAATAAAGATGCAACCAAATGATCGAATTGATATTACACATGAATAATTATTCCATTACAGGAGCTATTACAACGTACCAAACGTACCCTAAGTGTATATATGTGTGAGACTCACTCTTTAAAACTTGAATCTCAGCTCTAGAATGTAAACGAAAGTTACAAATTTCTTCGAGTACATAAATGTTCATTATAAAGTTTTAACATCTTCACGATTTGAGCATCTTTTGAGTCCATATTAACCAAAATAATAGAATTTTACGTAAACTTAATTTAGTGCTTATCTGACTATTAATAGTCATTCTATTCACGAGTTGAATTTAACTTTGAAAAGTGGATTATTTACTTTATTAAAATTTGCATCATAAAATTTGCTCTCTTCAAGTCAAGAAGAGTCAAATCCTGACTCCACCAAGTTCCTGGTTGCATTTGGAAGATAACAGCTGAGTACAAAACCATTTTGGTCACTGGGTTAATTTTTCAATTACAAAACCCAAAGCACTACTAGCATTCATGGGAATTAGTAGTTGTTTCCTTCATTGAAAGAAAGGGGAGAGGGCACAACATATTTTGATGATAACTTCAGAAGAATTTGTTCTTTTATCCGTGTTAGCCAAGCTAGAATATGACATAATATTTTGTGGGTTGAGCAGCTTGTTCAGAAAGGGCAAATGCATCCAAGCAATTGGTTTTAGAGCATCTTCAGCACCTTCAGCAATTTTTGTACTGTTTGGAGAATGAACAGTGTTATTTAGCTTTTACCTACCCATTTTTTCAAATACACTTCTAACAGATTCTCTATCTCATTTAAATATTATTTCTTTATTCATTCTTTATCATCATTTATTCTTCCTATATTTATTCCCAACAATTATATTTTTTAATGAAAAGTGATATATTTACAACATTTTTCGCAATACTTTCACAACAAAATTTATTACTTAAAATTATTTGAACTCACCACTAAAATTATTTTTTTCTCGCCAATATTAACTAATAACAATTTATTACTTAAAATTTATTGTGAAAATATTATGAAAATATTGTGGTAGAATTTCTCAATTAGGATTTTTTATTCTTTATATTATTTTTTATTCTTTCATTTCATTCTCCTCCACACACATGTCCTCTATCCCCCTTCTTTTATTTCTTTTTCTCCTCCAGAACCTTCCACTTGCTCTTCACATCAGAGAAAAGAGAGAGAGACAGAGAGGAGAGATCACAAACACAAACCCACCGCTAACGACAGCCCAATCCCAACCACCAACACAAACACAGCCTAATCCCAACCATAAACACAAACGCCGTCGTCGATCCGGACCACAAACATAAACACTTTCACCAATCCCGACCACAAACACATCCTGATCTTAACCCAAATCCACGATTTGATCTCAACCCAAACCCACAATCAGAAACCCCAATGACCCACCACCACCAATAGCAACAAAACGACCCACTCCACCACATCACCACCAAAATACCCAGCAAGGATCGAAATTGATTTTAAGGAAGGAACCGTGTTGTGGATGTGTGAGTACCATGGAGGCAGTGGTGAGAGTTTCGACCACCACCATTGAGGCATTGCCAGTGGAGGTCGGTTGAGCTTGGGCCTCCACCACTGCTCCAGCATCTCTACCGCTACTCGTCGTCCTCCCCACCACCAAGCTCGGTCAGATCGACTTGTTCTTTTTTTTTCATATTTGCTTGTTCTGATTCAACTTTATTTTAAGAACTGGATTATGTGAGAAACGGAGAGAATTAGAGAAAAAAAGAAATCCAGAGGAGAGAGAAAGAATTGATATAATAAAGTAGCTGGTATAATTTTTTAATCCAAGAAATTCAATTGCTAATGAACAATAGCCCATCAGACTTGATGGGTTACTGTTTATTAGCAAAAAAATATTTCTGAATATAGAGGAGCTACTAGAGCATGAGTAAATATAGCATGAACAGTGTAAAATCTTCTCTATATTTTAGCTATGCATTGCCTATTGGAGATGCTCTTAGCCTAACTAAAAATCTGTAAAATGTTTAAGTTCTTGATTATATCTGACCTTGTCTAAAGACGGTTTAGCATCCATTTCTTGTCAATCAATCGAGTTATTACTTATGTTTATTATGGGTGAAATTGCACCCGCGAATGGTGGATTCACAATCCAAATCCACTTGGCTACATTTACCCCTATACTCCCTGTAATAAAAATTCCTAAGATTTCAATTTCCACCAATCCTCATGTTTACTTTTCTTATATTAGATAGAATACAAGAGTCATAAAATAGGCATCCAGATCATGGGTCATGCCATCCCTGTCAACCCGATTGCATTGTAAAACATGAGAAATTTCTAACATTGAAGCGACCAGATCGATATAAATATAATTTACATACTATTCACATTCTCTTGGCAAAAGGATCTTACATAGTGTAATTTAACCTAGTCAGTAATCCCTTTATCTTTTGGTGTTTAACTTGGCTTTAAGAAACACGGATATAATATTATAAACAAGACCTTTCATCATATATATAAGCATAAAGTAGCACATTATAAGCACTACAGAACAGGCAAAACCCATAAAATTTCATACAATTTTTAGAGAATTATTAACAAACAACACATGATAGGTCATCAAAACGAGTTGCCACACAAAGAACTTCAACCTTGAAGACTGGTTATCAGAAAATGTAGTCTGGTAACTGGAGGGGGAACCTTGCCACCTCAACTTCAAATGGAGCACCTTTTGGGTCTACCAACCTAAGGAACAGACCAAAACAAAAGTTCAATTTCACATTCTTAAAAAGAGTTGAATTCTTCTAATTGATATTATGGAAATTTGCTGAATTGGCAACCATTATACACCTCACTTGCATTGTTAGAAGAAGATCATCAGCCAAGTCACCGTTGTCCTTCGTCGTCAACTTCACCACCTACAAAATCTCATGCCGTTGACTTCGCTGCCCACAAAATTTCACATCCTTGACTTTGCCGTCCGCAAAATCTCACACCGATCTCCTCCCTTGTGCCTCCGATGTCCTCTCTGTGCTTTAGTTACTGGAACTGTATGGGACCACGGGTAGACGAAAGATTGATGTGAATGAATGGGTTTTGTTTTTGTTTATTTCAATTTTTCTATACGTGCAAGTGTGCAACAATTTCTTTATACATATAATCTTTTTTTTAAAAGGTAAGGTGAACATTTTATTAAATTTGTATGCAGAGTTTTTTTTTTATAAGAAATAATTNCTCTCTCTCATTAATATGTATATAATCAAGAAATTGTTCATAACCTTGGGAGATCTCAGTTTCACTTAGTATTATAGACTTTGATTAGATTGTGGAATAAATATAAGAAACTTCCTTATAGTAAAGTATGCATATGCATAAGATTCGCAAACCTGTACAACGTAGATCAGCCAATTAAAATCGCAATCACATGAAATTATATAACCCATAACTCTGCTTATACTTGTACCCTTGTTTTACAGTGCAACCCTTATGGGTTTTTTTTTTCTTTTTTCCTTTTTGTGTGTGTGTGGATAGGTAAAGAAATTATTATTAAAAGGAAATAAAAATAGTACATGCTGCTCCCCTGGCACACAGACAGTGTACAAAGGAAAGTCAAATAACTATGCAAAAGAACACAATTCTAAGAATTAAAAGACCGCTCATGGCAGTCATCCAGTCAAACCAAGAAAGCAAAAGAACTGTTTCAACTCAAGGATGGTATGCTCCTCCCCCTCAAAAGTTTGAAGATTCAGTTCTCTCCAAATAATCCACATGATACACAACTAGCCCCCAAATAACCGCTGCCCAATGCCAACCAACACCCCTTTTCCAACAAGCCAACAAATTCACTGCTTAGGCATCACCCAAGAGACACCAATCAAGCTAAACACAAGAGTCCACAAGCTATATATGCATGAGTACAGTGAATAAAAAGTGATCCACTGATTCCCAACTATTCTTGCACATGCAACAACGGCTAATGACACAATTATTCCTCTTCCTCAGATTATCCAATGTAAGAATCTTTCCCTTGGCCACTGTCCAAGTAAAAAAGCTACTTTAAAAGGTCTAATTCCCAGTCATGAACTGATCAAGTAAAAAGCACATTGCAATTAGCACTTAGTAACACTTCCTCTAAGTCAATAGTGGATCTATTTTACCCAATTGTTCACAGAAAATTTTAACTAATACCTTAACAAGATTTTCCATTCGCTTGGCTTGCAATGAACTCTCATCAATACCCTTTAAGGACTTGAGAACATAAATGTTAAACCCAAGTCACACATGGCTATTTACGTGGCTAAGATCAAATGCCTAGAGCCTGTTCAGTTTGGGTCCTTTAAGAAGAGTTTAGATTCCTTTTTCTTCTCATTTTCACTAAAAGATAATTCCAACCCCCCCCCCCCCCCTCTCTTCCCCATTGACTATAAAATGCAGGGGGGCAACAAGCCATAGCTACTTAAGCGTGGCTATAATAACTCTCTACACATTGAGGCCCTGTTTGGTTGGAGTGAAAAGAGGAGGATAAACAAGGGGAGAGGAAAATGGGAGTGAAAATGTTGTTTTCCCGTTTGGTCTAGGAGAGAACTTAAGGGAGAGAAAACAGGGGAGAAAACACATCACCTGGGCCCACAAAAATTCATCTCTCCAAATCAGGAAGAAAACAGAGGAGAGAAAAAGCTCAAATCCTGAAATGACACATATACCCCTTATAGTCTAGACTGTCCATCTGAGTCAAGGCTGAGTTAGAGGCGAGTCGCCGTTGTCCTCCACGTAGATCATCAGCCAAGTCACCGTTGTCCTTCGTCGTCAACTTCACCACCTACAAAATCTCATGCCGTTGACTTCGCTGCCCACAAAATTTCACATCCTTGACTTTGCCGTCCGCAAAATCTCACACCGATCTCCTCCCTTGTGCCTCCGATGTCCTCTCTGTGCTTTAGTTACTGGAACTGTATGGGACCACGGGTAGACGAAAGATTGATGTGAATGAATGGGTTTTGTTTTTGTTTATTTCAATTTTTCTATACGTGCAAGTGTGCAACAATTTCTTTATACATATAATCTTTTTTTTAAAAGAGTTTTTTTTTTATAAGAAATAATTTGTGTAAGATACCTTAATAAAATGTGTAATTAAAAATTTTAGATTGACTCGCTTTTTTTTTTTTTTTTTTATAAGTAAACTCTCTGGTTCTGCGTATTGTTCTGTCAAGATCTGCAATTTGGGGAGGAGAGACCATGCGATATGAGGTTGAGAAACTGAGTGACACCGGTGAGTGGAGAGACTCAAAGGATGAGAATAACTTGCTTATAAATGTATTTATATATTTGGGGGTAATATAATAAAAATATAATGTTTTATATAATAGGGTTATAAAAGTAAATTTGTACCAACTATATTTTTCATCCTCTCATTTTTCTTCCCAACCAAACAAAGGAGTTTTCCATCCCTCCAACTAAACATACACGGGAAAATTAAATCTTTTTTATCCTCCCATCATCTTCTATCCTCCCATTTTCTATCTCCCCAACCAAACAAAACCTAAGGAACCAATGCCTAGGGGTCTAGATGATAAGGGAGCTGTGGGTGCTCCCTCAGGTGGGTTTGAGCCATAGCCTGGTCACCCAAAGATCTAATGATTTTAGGCATGGGAAGATATAGTTCTTGAGCTGAACAATGTCACATTGTCACCTGAGGCTGAGTTTAAAACTTAAGACCTACCCCCAAAAACAAGACCAGAACCATTGGCAACTAAGTGAGGTAAATAGGACTCCAACCCCGAGACCAAAAAAAGAAAAAGGACAAGCAAGACTACCATAATAATGTCTCAATGAGCACGTGGTGGATCCCTTGGGGAAAAAAAAATTAATTCTAATATCTCATAAACTAATAAGTATCAATCATCTTGATATTTTTCCCAAAACATTTATTGCTATCCACCCAATGGATTTTGAACTCACAAACTTATCCTCCACCCAATAAAGGGATGTGCTATTTTAGAGCTGGAGCTCATTGGCAGATAATATATATTGTTAAGTATGGGTTGCTATTAAGATATTTGGTAATATCTCTTTTGTATAATACTAAAGAGATGACATAGAAATCTTTTAATAGGTAATTTTTCTATAATATTATATTTGCACATGCTATACGTTTATACTATTGACGTGCAGATTCATTCTGATAATTCATATTCTAAGAAAATGGTGAGCCCATGCAGCCCATTCGAACCTCATCTCTTATTAAAATATAGTCAAGAAAACGTACAAAGTCAATATAACTAGTGCAACTCCCTGCCTTAATTTGCATGAACATAAAGATATTGCACATCTGATTTTACTTTTTCCAAAGAAAATTATACCATTTTTTTTTTCAAATATTTGTCTGGACTGGACAGGGAAAAACACAGGAGTGTGACCACCCACTTAGGTGTCAATTAGGCATGGAATGGCTACTGCCATTATATTTCTACCGAACAACGCAGTTTGGATTTTGCATCACACATAAGTGTAATTCTGCAACCTAAGGAAGTACTGAAGACAGCACATGTTTTCATCTACAGCAAGTAGGGTCATTGCAGTGCACCTAGCCAGATGCATATATGACTCATATTTCATAAGAACTCTTGAACCATATTTTAAGAAAACTACATTTAACAAATGAAGGGTTTATGTAGAGTACCTGCCAGGGACAAATGTGAAAGAGCCTTCTACGGAACCTAAAGAAGTTGGTAGAGGCGTACAACTCTCGTAAACAAATTCTTTCTCACCTGGAAGCAATAGTGGGTACTGCAAACATATAAAACGATAGTAAGATCTTGAACAACTGTCAAAAAATGTTAACTTTGATGCTGTGCTTGGTTTATATAATGAATCAATAAATGACAATAGACCTACAGGTTTTTAAGTGGACCAAGAAGTTGATATCAATATTTTTGAATATGGTGAATTTTTCATGTCATGATAGTGATTGTTTTCCTGGTTCATTTCATACTAGGACTGTTGATCAGGCCTTGCTGAGGTGGGCTGGGACTTGCCTAAGCTCAGCATACCAGTAATTTTTCCTTCATCTTCTGCCAGAGCAGGGCCAAACCAGAAACTGATGGATTGTTCTCAGTAAACTAGTTCTACGTTTCAGCAACAAAATGTCATCAAATTTTGATTCACAAATAGAAAACGTAAGGTATTCTGGTCAGGGACCATTAAAAAAACCATTTGATTAAGCTTTTTAATTTCCATCAAGTACACTTTTGTTCTGCCATTGGACGCCTGATCTAGCATTTTAGCAAGCTGTCTAAATCATCTCCAACACAAAAAGACTAATTAGATTTCTGTTTCTTCTCTTTTGCTAACTAGTAAATCACTTTTTTGTATTAGTAAGTTATGCACAAGGAAGCACGAACACCGATACGACACGACACAAGATAAAGTGACCTGGAAATTTCTAAAAAACCAGGACGCAACACAAGGGGATATGGAAATTGATTAATTAAAATTTATTTTTAGGTCTATATATATATATTTTTTTTTTTGGAAATAATTTATGTTTATTTTCGGTTTTTAAAAAAAGTAACAAATATCAAAATATTTGAAAACATATCTCAAAATAATTTAAAAGCAATAATAGATAGCAAAGAAGTAAAACTATACACAAAAAATGAATTTTCAGTAACCATCTTACCTACAAATTATTCAAATTAAAAAATAAATAAAACAATATAGCTAATAATAACCTTAACAATAACTTTCTACTTTATAATAATTAATAAATAAATAAATAAATTCTAACCCATCAAATACTAACGTAACTAACAGGACCATCATTTATTAATAAGTGATCATTTTAATCATAACTTATACTTTTTAACAATTAAAATATATATTTAACAATAAATTAAAGATTAAACCTATAACCCATGGCATCAGAACTGTGAGTATTGTAGAGATTTCTAGGATTCATGTGGAAATCAAAAATTGTGTTTTTGATGATATTATTGGCAATTGTGCCCCAAAGTATTAAGTCTGAATTAATTTCAACCATACCCAAAGAGAGAGAGAGAGAGAGAGAGAGAGAGAGAGAGAGAGAAGCTATAATTACTATAAGATCCTTTCAAAGAGGTAAGAATTAGATTGCCCATTCAGATCAAGCTTACACTAAATAACAAGTGGGAATTAAGCAAAAAAAAAAAAAATGATTAAATGGATTTCTACCTGTCCTATTACAGCTTCATCATTAACATCAGATTCTACACGGTCATTAGCACAAATGATCCAATGCCTCCGCTGCAATTGGCATGAGCTGAAGGGTATTCCATTAATGACACATCCTTCACGCAGAAGGGACATGCGGATTGAATAAGAAAATGTATACTTTCTACGCTCATTTTGAAGGTCAGCAATCTCTGGAACAAACACCGCAGAAGCACGAACCTTCAGTGAAAATCATTTGTGATTAGTTTTCATATAACAATAGAGGAGATGACAGTAGTCGTAGTGGTAATGCAATTAGCAAAAGAATCACAACTTAACAACTTCTACCAGACAAGAATGAAAAGACCAATGATAAAAGAGTAGAGTAGTTCTTTGATACTTACATATTTCCCAAACCCTATTTTATGACTTCTTCTAGCATCTAGATAAGCTAAAAAATTTCTTTTCTTTTCTTTTTTATTAGTAAGCCAACACCTTGTTGTGTTGAAAATCCCACACATTTCTTCTTATGAGAATGCTTTTAAAATGACTCAATTCACTATAATCAAGGACTGCTCCAGCTGAGCATAAATTCTGGTAATTTAAAAACAACTGAAGACCTTTCTTTTCTCCATAAAACCATCCCAAATGTTCAATGAATTTTCTCAAAACTTTAACAGAAGGGATCATTTCATGTGTGTATCATCCTCTCCTACTTAAAATTCTGACCTGTAAAAACTGTTCTTTACCCTTCAGGGCTCGTGGTGGATGTTACATGCTAACCATACAAATATGGTGAAGCTTGTTTTAAGAGTTCCCTTCTTACGGACCAAACTTAGCAAGCACTAAGAGATAGAGTCCCATAACAAGCGATTAAAGCATATACCATGTAACACGAGGCAAGGTGAACAATTCTTATCTGCTATCCAAAGAAAGAGTTATAAATATAGAGGGGATGGTGCTGGAACCAGAAGATAGTTCTGATTCACCCTGCCTGAAATTCACTTCCAGCCAAGGTAACACCAAATGCCTTTAAAGAGCAAAATTGTCTATCAAGCCACTTGATTACACAGCATAGACATCATCTCCCTTTTAGCCAAGGGCAATGAAGAAGTTTGTCAAAAGAACAGGTTTTAACTTTTAAGAACCTGATCCCATGAGAACGTTATTCCCATGCCAGGGCCTATATGACAAAGCCAAATTTGTGCATTCTAATATGCCTCAGCAGATTAATCAATCACCACACTTCCTATTTTACTCACTGTGCCAAAACAAAGGAATAAAAGGCTAAAATATGCAGGTTCTATGTTTTTACTTACTTTCACCCCATTGGTTAAAGCAGTGGAACAGAGTGGAGGTTCCTCTGGAAACAGACTGATACTTCTGGTTCCTCCTTTTTCACGAAGTTTAATCGTACCATTTTCTAAGCGACGTGCATGTTCTTCTAACCATAGCAGCATTGCGTCCTGCTGTTGATCACCATTGGAATCATGCACTGAACTTATTAATGCATTTGGTACACATGGAATCATTTCTCCCTCAGTTGCAAGATTCACAGTACCGACATGGAGTTGACCGGTGGTACAGTTGAGGAAAAAAAACTTCTCGGATTCTGTATAGGAAGCAGCCACAACAAGATACTTAAATCTGCTGGACAAACCAATCTGTCGTATGATTGCCTTTGTGTTTAAAACCGCCTCGTTTAAAGGTAACAAAAACACATTTACCAAGTGGGTATAAAATGAATAGCCACCTATGAGGCCCAATAAACTTCCACCTGCACTTCCTGAAGATCTTTCGGGCTTAAATTCTTGACCATCACAAAAACGATAGAGGATCCTCGTGGGAAGAGGCAATTTCACTTTCAAGATCCTCTCTGATTCTTGAATCTCAACTTCTGATACACCCTTGCAAAGTGTAGCCTCAGCTTCCGGAAAATTAATGGACAACCAGTTCTTAAGTCTCCCCCAACATCTTTTAACTCGCATGACAAGTGGCCAAGGATACATATTGAAAGCTTCTCGCCATGCTTGATAACATGCCTGGAGAGAGACAGGTAGAGGTAAGCCAAGAAAAGAAAAAAACTACTTCTTGAAATGATTATATGATACAACACAACTCAATAGAGCATACTACTAATATAATACTTTAAACCGAGGAAAAAAAAAAAAAAAAAAAGAGAGAGAGAGAGAGAGAGAGAGAGAGAGAAGTTGACTGCACATTGACATAAAAATTATTGCATTTAACCCAGAAAATGGCCCTCATAATTGTGTGGAGGACCCCAATATATCCAGTTTGGTACTTGACAATCATTTTCTAACAAAATAATTTCATTGAAAGTTTAAAAGCAAAGAATATGAAGTGAAAATAAGGTATTTCTTTTCTTGTGGGAGGTACTGAAAAGTCTTCAAATTACTTACTTAAAAACATATCGACCACCAGAAATTTATCTGTACACTGATGGTATGGTCAATCAATATGTCTGTCTAGCTCAAGATAAGGAAGTGAGAAATATATGATGATATAGCATTGGCTCTTACGAATTTTACTCAGGCAGTCATGTAAACCAATTTTCCCACATACACATTTTTCAGTTATTTCAGTAAAGCAGTAAGCAATTTCTCACGCCCACTCCCCACTCACCTTTAAACTAAAAAAAAAAAAAAAAACAATTTGATGAAAATGAAATCAACAGCTTTTCTCTCAAATGGGTACCCCATGAAATCAAAAAAACATTAAAAAAAAGAGGGACCCTTAAAAGTTAAACATTTCTTTCCAGTAAGCTTTCTATACTTGTAATTCTCCGTTGCTGTCATTTGACAAAGAATTATCTATCTTTTTCTTTTCCAAACGTCAAAATCATTCTAATATATACACACTTAAAAAGAAACACTTTTTTTTTTTTTCCAATTTCCCCCAAAATTCCCACCCCATTTTATTCAATTACTGAAATTGAACAAAGAATTCAACTTGTTTGTTTCATGCTTCATTACCCAGATAAAAAAGAAAGCTTTACATTCCAATTGACATACATAATATAAAAACAGAAATTGGAATACAAAAACCCTAGTAATGAACGTATGAAAATTGGGGAAGATGGCAAAATGGGCATGGGGGAAAAAGCAGAAAAAGAGGTTCTAACCTTGAAAGAAGGGGTGGGGTTTCCAAGAGGATCAATGGGTTCATTGAGATCGAGTTCTTGGGAGCAAAATTTGGACCAGAGGATGTCTTCAGAAGCCGAAGACTTGAGCTTGTTGCTGACACAGGCAGCTATGGCTGCGTCTTTGGGAGTTAAGTTGGATAGAATTGTGTGTAGGATTAGATCTCCCACTGCTTCCAAATCCATCTCTTTCTTTCTTTCTTGCTTTCTTTCTCTCTTTGCTTTCAATTGTGGCTTTTTTTTTTACATGTTTCGCTATGAGACAAGACAACAGTGTTTTGCGTATGTTTTGCCCTTTTGGGCTTTAACTGAGTTTTGGGAGTGCGTTGGTGATGAAAGATTGAAGAAACAACAACGTGAGTTTTGTTGTCCTGATCGTATGATGTTGTTTGGTAACTATAAGGACACCTGTCGATCTATCATTATCCCCCACACGTGTGAGAATAATCATTTCTTTAAATAGTAAAGAGAGGATAACTATTCTTATCAAAAAGTGTAATTAATATTCCTTAATCTTGATAATAACTCCTGAAAAATTAAGTCCCAAAAGGTGTAATTACTATAGCTAAGAAATTATTAAAAAATAATTATTAATGAGAAATAATTTACTAAAGTGAAGGGCACATTTAAAAAAATTTATTTAATAAATTTAAAAATAATTATTAATGAGAAATGCAACAATCAAATTATCATATAAATTGAAATAAAAATATTTTATATAATTCATATTACATTTAGATAAGCCTTACTTTTGTAATTTTGACACAAAAATTGTAAATGAAGTCATTTTATTTTTTTTTGGATTAGCTAGATATGAGTACTTTCATATAATATCTTTTCTTAAATCTCCGATAGCCATAATTTCTTATGACTAATTGCTAATATTAGTAAATAATTTATGGAGAAAATATCAAGAAATAATAAAAATAAAGAAAAATTAGGGGATGTGTATTTCTAGACAAGTTACACTTAATAAATAATTATATATATATATATATATATATAAGTGACAAGCGATAAAAAGTGCGCCTATTGTGAATGCACCTTGCTTTAGAGGCAAAAAATGGAGCCTTAAGGCTTTGCACTTAAGCGCTCTTTTACTAGCTAAACTTTTTATTACTCTTAAACTAGTTTCTTTTTTTTTAATCTTTTTTTTAGAGTAAGTGATAGTAGACTTTATTCATTCAATATTATGCTATACAATGGGAAAGAAAAAAAAAAGGTCAAATAATGGCCTCCTCATTCTCTTATAAAACACTAACAAGAGTTAGAGCAACACAATTACATCTTAAAGAAATAGTAACAAAGGATATACTAACAAATTTTTCACAAATCAACTTAAGGTTCGTTTGGATATAGCTGAAAATTGAAAACTAAAAACTGAAAAACATTGTAGCAAAATAATTTTTAAATGTGTGAATAGTATCTGGGACTCATTTTTAATAAAAAAATTGTTAAAAAATGAAATTTGTGGGTCCCATGACTGAAAAGTTGCTAAAAAATTATGTAAAAGGTACTGAAAAGTTGATTAAAATAATTTTTAAATGCTAATAAGTTGATTAAAGTGCTGACAAGTTGCTAAGGTGTGCAATAAGTTTGGTACCAAAGTCAACAATCATGGCACAGCTGAAAAAGAAAAAAAAAAAAAAAAGTTGAAATGCGTTTACGTCCAGACGTGGATGCAAAACGCACAAACCAAACATACACTTAATATCCTTCAAGATCCAACCATTTCTAAAGAGGACATCCTATCCAAAGAGGGGGTGAATTGATTTTTTTTTTCAAATAATTTCAACCTATAGCGTTTGCTCTTGATAATAACTATTTATTATCAGATTAAAACACCAATTAGTTTTTGGTATATG